>NC_134265.1:14611332-14739085 GCF_031893055.1 Leptodactylus fuscus
TTTTTCATAGTACGACATCACACTTACTTTTTTGTGAAATATCTAATGTTTTCATACCTTGTCCAAGGCATTGCTTCTTGGCTCTAGAGAGATCCTTTTTCTGTCCCATATTGCTTGAAACCTGTGGCCTGCTTAATAATGTGGGACGCCTTTCTTAAGTAGGTTTCCATTAGTGGAAAAAAAAAAGTTAGCAGAACCCATTGAAATCAATGGGAGGCTTTTTTTTCCACATGGAAAATTCTATACCAAATTCCTCACCGTTTTCCTCCGTGTGAATGCACCCTTAATTGGGCTCATCTGGCAAACTAATTGTAACAGGTTTCAGATTGATTTCAGTGATCCGAAGAGCCAGAGAGACAAAACTAGACTTGGGTTTAAACAAAAAATTATTTTTTTTTGTATTCATTGGTGCACCAGCTGAAGTAACCTGAGGCCTTGTGTTTATCTCTAAGATGTGCTTTACTGCATGGTGCAAACAGTTCGGTCGTAGTTTTTGGAAAATAACAAACCTCATAGATGTGCCCGACCCTATACTCATTTTCCAAGCGACTTCTATGGTACATTTCGTTTCTGCCAGAGTTATACAATTCTAATTTGTGTGGTAATTACAATCCACAACCAAGCACTAAGCAGGTCTTAAATTAAGAACGATGTCAATTCAGTTTACCAATAAGCATGGGGGGGGGGAGGCGAGATATCCCAGCAGGAGGCATGGAGATGGGAATATAGAACTCAATGTAGAAATTTGACTTTAAATACCGTATATACTCGAATATAAGCCGACCCGAATATAAGCCAAGGCCTCTAATTTTACCGCAAAATACTAAGAAAACTTATTGACTCGAGTTTAAGCCTGGGGGGGGGGGGGGAATATTGGGATCCATTTCTATCAGGATAAAATAAAAAATGGCCCCTGCACACAGTATTATGTCCCTCAGTGGTCCCTGCACACAGTATTATCCCCCATAGTGGCCCCTGCACACAGTATTATCCCCCATAGTGGCCCCTGCACACAGTATTATCCCCCATAGTGGCCCCTGCACACAGTATTATGCCCCATAGTGACCCCTGCACACAGTGTTATGCTCCATAGTGGCCCCTGCACACAGTGTTATGCTCCATAGTGGCCCCTGCACACAGTGTTATGTCCCATAGTGACCCCTGCACACAGTGTTATGTCCCATAGTGGCCCCTGCACACAGTGTTATGTCCCATAGTGGCCCCTGCGCACAGTGTTATGCTCCATAGTGGCCCCTGCACACAGTATTATGTCCCATAGTGGCCCCTGCACACAGTATTATGCCCCATAGTGGCCCCTGCACACAGTGTTATGCTCCATAGTGGCCCCTGCACACAGTGTTATGTCCCATAGTGGCCCCTGCACACAGTGTTATGTCCCGTAGTGACCCCTGCACACAGTATTATGTCCCATAGTGGACACCCATGAACAATCACTATACTCTTTTCAGACCCCAGAGTATAATAATTGGAGACCCAGGGAAAAAAAAAAAAAAACACACTGTTTCTTACCTATCCCCAGCTCCGCTGCTGTTGTAGGATGAGCTCTCCCAGAGGCAGCAGCCGGCATACAGAAAAGGCAGCAGCCGGCTTTCCTGGAGCACAGAGCACGGCTGCTGTGTCAGTGAAGCGGGGATCGCTAAGCCCTGCCCACAAAAGCTCCGCTAAGCCCCGCCCACCGCTGCCAGGACGAACAGCAGCACCAGGGCTGCTAGGAAGAAGGGAAAGGTAAGTATGATACCTTCCCCCCCTCCCCTACCTACAACCGGCTCCGCTAAGGAAGTGCCGGCATGACTGCTGGTTGTAGGCTGTAACTTCAGCAGGAGTTCCCAGAGAGATAAACCTTCCCTGCCTTCTTGATCGCTGTGTATTCAGCACTCAATGAGCGGCCGCCCTCTGACCCGGTGGTCACGTGATCCGCCGGGCTCAGTGTCTTACAAGCTGCTGGGTCCTACTGGACCCAGATCAGCTCTGTAAGTGTATCGAACAGTGTGCAGGAGGCTGGATTCTTCCTGCAACTGAGGCTAAATGTAGCAGCCCCAGTTACAGGGGAAATCAGCCTCTCTAACAAAAAAAAAAAAAAAAAGGGATCAGATGTCCCCAAAGGTCTCTTATCACCTTATGGGGACACAATCTGATATCTAATCCTCCGGCGTGTGGTATTGTGTGCAGTGGCGTGTATTTAATCCTTTGGCGTGTGGTATTCTGTGAAGACGTGCATATCTAATCCTCTGGCTTGTGGTACTGAGTGCAGATGCGCATATCTAATCCTCTGGCCGGTGTGTGGTACTGTGTGAAGATGCACATATTTAATCTTCTGGTGTGTGATACTATGTGCTGACATGCATCTAATTCTCTGGTGTGTGGTTCTTTGTGCATACGCGTGTATCTAATCCTCTGGCATGTGGAACTGTGTGCAGATACTCATATCTAATCTTTTGGCATGTGGAACTGTGGCAGACGCGTTTATCTAATCCTCTGGCATGTGATACTATGTGCTGACCTGTGTATCTAATCCTCCAGCATGTGGTACTTTGTGCAGATGCGCATATCTAATTCTCTGGCATGTGGAACTGTGTGCAGATGTATGTATCTAATCTTTCAGCGTGTGGTACTTTGTGCAGACATGCGTATCTAATCCTCTGTAGTGTGGTACGTTGTGCAGACGCGAGTATCTAATCCTCTGGCGTGTGATAATGTGTGCAGACCTGTGTATCTAATCCTCCAGCATGTGGTACTTTGTGCAGATGCATGAATCTAATCCTCTGGCATGTGGAACTGTGTGCAGACGCGCGTATCTAATCTTTTGGCAAATGCACACATCTAATCCTCTGGTGTGTAGAACTGTGTGCAGACGCATGTATCTAATCCTCTGCCATGTGATACTGTGTGCTGACCTGTGTATCTAATCCTCCAGTGTGTGGTACTTTGTGCAGACGCATATATCTAATCCTCTGGCATGTGGAACTATGTGCAGACGCGCGTATCTAATCCTTCGCCTTGTGGAAATGTGTGCAGACACACGTATCTAATCTTTTGGCTTGTGGAACTGTTTGCAGGCGCTCGTATCTAATCCTCTGACATGTGATACTGTGTGCTGACCTGTGTATCTAATCCTCTGATGCATGTATCTTAGCTTGGATATCAGTGTTGGATTGTACATGTGGAGTGGCCGTGTGTATTGCAGTTGGAATATGAGTGAAAGACTTGCAGGTTTGTTTTGGCTAATGGGGGGGTCAGGGTGTTGGTAAAGCTGTATCTCCGGAACGGTACGTCTGAGTGAGTTGGGTTCTCATCTTAAACTTTCCCGGATACCTGAAGTAGCTGTGTGCCAAATTTGGTGAAGATCGGACCAGTCGTTTGGTCGCGCATAAAGAACAGACAGACAGATAGAAATTCATTTTTATAAGATAGAGAGATTAGAGCAATTCGTGACACTGGACAACCCCGTTAACACTAACTAGCAATTGTCAGACATGATATTGGTATATATTAATGTGAAACATTCTACGTAAAATTCAAGTTGGGAAAGAAGAAAACAGCGACTGCCCTACATGGGTTTTTTCATATGCTGTAGCACAGATTCGCACGTGCTACATGAGAACAACTTCTTTGACGGATAACAAGATGATCTGTCCTTGAAAAACACTTCCCACAGAGTATACATGAATATGGATTCTCCCTGTCCTAATTCTCCCTGTCCTAATTCTCCAATGATTCTGGATATAAAAACGTATGTTCCAAGTGAAGTTTGCGATGTCCACTTGTGATTAAATCACTTTTCACATACAGGACATTAAGGTGGCTACTCTCCTGTGTGAATTTTCTGATGTAGAACAAGATTCGATCTGTGTGCAAAACATTTCCCGCATTCTGAACATGAATTTGGCTTCTCTCCTGTGTGAATTCTCAGATGTTTAGCAACATATGCTTTTTGGGTAAAACACTTTCCACATTCTGGACATGAATATGGCCTGGCCCCTGAGTGAACTTTTTGATGTAAATTAAAAGATTGCAGATATGTAAAACTTTTCCCGCATTCTGAACACGAAAATGGCTTCTCCCCTGTGTGACTTCTCAGATGTACTGCAACATATGATTTCTGGGTAAAACACTTTCCACATTCTGGACATGAAAAAGGCTTCTCGCCTGTGTGAGTTCTTTGATGTAGATTAAGAGAGTGGAGATGTGAAAAACATCTCCCACACTCTAAACATGTAAACGGCTTCTCTCCTGTGTGGATTCTCTGATGTCTAACAAGGGCCGATTTACAGCTAAAACATTTGCCACACTCTAAACATGAAAATGTCTTCTCCTTGGTGGAAGTTCTTTGATGTTCTGTCCTTTTTTTATTTTTATTTTTCTTCACGGTCTGTGTTGAATCTTCGCCGTGAAGGACTGAGGGTATATCTGAGGTAATAGTGTGATCATCGGAAGCGTCTTGTGTGATACCATGATCCTCTGCTTTATACTCCGTAGATATCAGATGTCCTTCCGAGCTCCTGGTACAGTCACCTGCTAAGAACAAAATATCTGAAATTATTTTTACATAAAATAACTTAAATTTTATTACATTTTACATAAAAAAATGGGACCAAGTATAGGCCGAGAAAATCTCATACTGCACATCGAAATTTGTGATAAGGGTAAATGGACTAGAAAAGGACATGCACTAACTGAGGGTCAACGTGAAAAATTTAAGCCCTTATAGCTTCACTGACTTCAGTGGGAAGTATGTCAGAGTCAGACTGCAGAACAGCCATGAAAATCAGAAGACACTTATTCCAATGGACTCTATGTAATATTCTATATGTTTTGTTTAGTTTCAGAAGTCGCTAGGTGGTGTCCTACTTTATTCATCTGATCACATAGTGCTCGGAAGCCACGTTGGAATAGCCTTAAGAAAGGCTATTTGTCTCCTACCTTGCTCAGTCGCCTCTGGGCTGCCGTTCCGTAGAAATACCGTTTTTTATCGGTATGCAAATGAGTTCTCTTGCAGCAATGGGGGCGGGCCCTAGCGCTCAAACGGCAATGGGGGCATCTGCCAGAGAACTGTCTCCAGAGACGCCTCCATCTTCAGCTGCATCCTCCCCTTTTCTCGTAGTCTTCCGTCTGGGTCAACTCAGACGCCTGCGCAGTCGGCTCTACCAGTGAGAAACAAGTAGAGCCAACTGTGCATGGCGGCCATTTTTGGGAGGCCGCTCTTGCTCTCAAAAATGGCCGCCGGTCGGCATGCGCACTTGGCTCTGCTGGTGTCTCACTGGCAGACCCAACTGCGCAGGCATCGCAGTTTGGCCCAGACGGAAGACAGAAGAGGCGGTTGCAACTGAAGATGGAGACGTTGCTGGAGACAGTTCTCTGGAAGCAATGGGGATGCCCCCATTGCCACGAGAGAACTCATTTGCATACCGGTAAAAACCGGTATTTCTACAGAACGGTGGCCTCGGAGGCGACTGAGCTAGGTAGGAGACTAATAGCCTTCCTTGCGGACCATGTTCACCCCTACCTGCGAATTTCCCTCAGGATGATGGCAACTACCAGCAGGACAATGCGACGTGTCAAGCTCGCAGTGTATGTGCGTGGTTCATGGATCACCAGGATGAGTTTACCGTACTCCCTTGGCTAGCAAATTCCCCGGACTTGAACCCAATAGATAATCTGTGGGACCACCTCGATCGGGTTGTTCGCGCCATGCATGCTCAAATGTGTAACCAGCGCAGTTGGCCACAGCACTGGAGCTGGCATGGCTCAACATCCTATTAAACATCATCACATCATCCCTTCTCTTCCTACATGTCTCGCAGTGGTCCGCTCTGCCAAAGGTGGTTATTCTGGATGTTGATAGGTGGTCACATTAATGTGACTGGACTATGTATATCAAGCCCAGCTGCAATACCAGGCATATACAATGTACGGCAAAAATTCCTGGTGTTCAGTAAAGAAGCCGCAGTGCTGATCAGCAGGGGTGTCAGACCCCCACCAATCTCTCATCAATGATAGGACTGCCACAAAGATTAGATAGCTGTACAAACAGAGATAAATGTCATCACTGTTGGTGCTTAAAG
This sequence comes from Leptodactylus fuscus, assembly GCF_031893055.1. Taxonomy (NCBI): domain Eukaryota; kingdom Metazoa; phylum Chordata; class Amphibia; order Anura; family Leptodactylidae; genus Leptodactylus; species Leptodactylus fuscus. The sequence goes on from NC_134265.1 coordinate 14,617,416, forward strand.
GGATTGTCCTGCCTAAAATTGTATTTATTAAGTAGGCCACGGGAGCCGAAAAAAAACTAAAAGAAAACCATACCTGTCCCCGGTGCTCCGGCGGTTCAGTTGTTGTCTTCCAGAAGTATCTAGCCCTTGTGACAGCTGAGGGAACCAGAGACATGACTACCTGTGACATCCCGGTTCCCTTCCTGAGGCCGCTGATTGCTCTCAGAAGTGAGGTAACCACTAAGATCAATCATCGGCCTCAGTAGAAGGGTTCCGCAACGTCACAGCCGGCGAGAAATTCATTAAGTAGGCAGCTGAGCAGATCAGACCGCTCTGGGAGGACACCGGAGCATCAGGGACAGGGGAGTATATGTATATATATTTGTTTACCTCCCGTGGCCTAATAAGAAAATAATATTTGGCCTGGATAACCTCATTAAAGAGGACTTTTAATGTCCTCGGGCACATGCTGTTTTATACACCGCTAGAAAGCCAGCGGTGCACACTGTCAGCTTTCCCGCTATGTGCCCCGGGGTTGGAGATATCAGTGCTGTTATAATGGCAACAATCTCTGCCCATTGCCAGAAGGGCGTTCCTGATAGTCTAACTGGCTGTGAGGAACGCCCACCTGCCAGTACTTGTACATAGCTCTGTCCTGTCAGAGTGGGTGTTCCTTACCACCCAGCCATGATGCTAAGCTATGAAGAACACCCCCCCAGTACTAGTCTATGGACGAGTACTGTCAGGAGGGGCTTTCGTCACAGCCCAGCTAGACTATCGGGAATGCCCTTCTGACAATGGGCAGAAATTGGTGCTGTTATAACGGCACGGATATCTCCATCCCCGGGGCACATAGCGGGAAAGCCAACATTGTGTTGAATTCAGCGCACTGTCGGCTTTCTAGCGGTGTATAAAACCGCATGTTGATGAGAACATGAACGGTCCTCTTTAAGAACTCATACTCCATACCATGCTCTCTTCCATTATCCGGGTGTTTTACCTTTACTTTGTATTTTAGCTGAATTTTGGAAAATATGGATGTAAAATCTAACAAAGGACTGAAAAAACCCTACAGAAAATTGTTAGTGAGTGAGGGTCTGTTCTGAGGTATATTCAGTGGTGACTCCTCACCTGGGCGGTTCCCGGGAGGAATGTCCTCCTCACACTCCTCATCACCACTCACATAGGGATCTGTAGTATTAATATTCTTCACGTCTTTATCCGGAGTCAGAAGCTGTGAAAGAAATATTGTAAGTAACATCTAATACTGCTGGAGAACCCAAGACTGACCACAAGGACTTCACAGCCCGTCTACACATCATAGGGAATATCTCCATCTACCTGATCATCCTGTGGAAGAAGAGGACTGGGACATCTCTCCGGTGTTGTCCTCTTACTGGATCTACCTGTAGGAAACACAGACAGGGACTGAATTCATTCTGTACATACAAATAATGGAAGTCCATGTGTACGTAGTCACGTCTGTTTGGCCACCAGGTTGTTCTCCTCCAGTTTCTCACTTCTGTGGTGAGGCCAGCATCTTCGTCAGTTCATGTTGTGGTCTGCTGGTCATCACTCTTTTATATTAAAATGCTCAATGAAGAATCCCAAAGGACCCTGTCAGCAGACGACACGCTCTAAGGGAAGGTCTATATGAAAAACTGAAGCAAGTATGGCTCCTTTGGCCTCAATAGGTTGTAGGCAGTCTATGAGATGTGGACGGCAGAAAGGCCGTGAAACTGAGAATACTTGGTCATTTCAATGGACTCAAAGTCTGGATTAGAATATGCAACATTTTATACATATATTTTTTAAGCACCCTTCATACTTTCCCAGACACCAGGAGGCGTTCTACGTCGTTCACCGGCCCTGGGACACTTAGCAGTGTAACTCAGCTGGGGCCAACAGGTCAGCCTGAGATCAGCAGGGGTGTCAGGGAGTCGGAACCCACCAAATCCCTCATCACTTATACACTGCGTGCAGAAATATTAGGCAAGTTTTATTAGAGAGGATTCTTTTTATTATTGTTCAACAATTATGTTCTCAATCCACCCAAAAGACTCAAATATCAAAGCTTAATATTTTTGGACGTTGGAGTGGTTTTTCTTTTAGATTTGGCTATCTTAGGAGGATCTCTGTTTGTGCAGGTAACTATTACTGTGCAGAATTATTAGGCAACTTCATAAAAAACAAATCTCTCCCCATCCGACTTGTTTATTTTCACCAGGTAAACCAATATAACAAAATTTACAAATAAACATTTCTAACATTCAAAAATAAATCAGTGACCACTATAGCCACCTTTCTTTTTGATGACACTCAAAAGCCTTCCATCCATAGATTCTGTCAGTTGCTTGATCTGTTTACGGTCCACGTTGTATACAGCAGCCACCACGGCCTCCCAGACACTGTTCCGAGAGGTGGACTGTTTTCCCTCCCTGTAGATCTCACATTTTATGAGGGACCACAGGTTCTCTATGGGGTTCAGATCATGTGAACAAGGCGGCCATGTCGTTATTTTTTCTTCTTTTAGACCTGTACTGGCCAGCTACGCTGTGGAGTATTTGGATGCATGTGATGGAGCATTGTCCTGCATGAAAATCATATAGCGACTTCTTCCTGTACCACTGCTTGAAGAAGGTGTCTTCCAGAAACTGGCAGTAGGTCTGGGAGTTGAGCTTCACTCCATCTTCAACCCAAAAAGGTCCCTCAAGTTGATCTTTGATGATACCAGCCCATACCAGTACCCCACCTCCACTTTGCTGGCGTCTGAGTCGGAGTGGAGCTCTCTGCCCTTTACTGATCCAGCCTTGGGCCCATCAAGAGTGACTCGAATTTCATCAGTCCATAAAACCTCAGAAAAATCAATCTTAAGATATTTCTTGGCCCAGTCTTTATGTTTTATCTTATATTTCTTGTTCAAAGGTGGTGGTTTTTCAGCCTTCCTTACCTTGGCCATGTCCCTGAGTATCGCACGCCTTGTGCTTTCTGATACTCCAGTAACGTTGTAGCTCTGACATATGGCAAAACTGGTGGCAAATGGCATCTTGGCAGCTTCACGCTTGATTTCCTCAATTCATGGGCAGTTTTTCTGCGCCTTTCTTTTTCAACACGCTTCTTGCGACCCTGTTGGCTATTTGCCATGAAACGCTTGATTGATCGGTCACGCTTCAAAAGTTTTGTAATTTCAAGATTGCTGCATCCCTCTGTAAGACAGCTCACAATTTTTGACTTTTCAGAATCCGACAAATCTCTCTTCTGACTCATTTTGCCAAAGAAAAGGAAGTTGCCTAATAATTAAGGACACCATATATAGGGTGTTGATGTCATTAGACCACACCCCTCCTCATTACAAAGATGCAAATCGCCTTATTTACATAATTGGTAGTATTTGTTTTCAAGCCTATACAGCTTGGAGTAGGACAACATGTATAAAAAGGATGATGTGATCAAAATATGCATTTTCTTAATAATTCTGCACACAGTGTAGGAGCGCCCCCATGATGCCTGCAGCTCACATTACATTACATAACTCTAATCTGCTTTATTTAGTGACGACTACTCACCTGCAGGAATGTCCTCCTCACCGCTCACATAGGGCTCTTCCTTTATAGGTATGTTATCTTTATCCTCATGGAAAAACTGTGAAACAAACATTGTTAAATTCAGCAGAGAGTTGGAGAAGTCACTTCCACTTGGTGGCCGGGCTTAGCCTGGGTGATGTACAGCTCAGACCAGCAGAGTCCTCCAGATACTAAACTGCAAAGTTATCTCTAGATTTACAAACAGAAATAACAGAGGTCCTGATCAAGCAATGTACTAGACCTCATCACTTTGTAGAGATTACAGAAGGTTCCACTACCTGTCAACAACAGTGAAGAGAATACAGGAAGTCGGAAATGATCACGAGCCCAGAGGTGGCCTCAAACCTAAGTGACCAGCTGTAAACACTGAGAAATCCATCCTGATGGTTCCTTATTCCAACCAGACAACATGTAATGTCTATGGTCAGCTTTATCCTCCATCTCCACCTCTCATTACACAAGTATAAACCATCTAATACTGCTGGAGAACCCAAGACTGACCACAAGGACTTCACAGCCCGTCTACACATCATAGGAAATATCTCCATCTACCTGATCATCCTGTGGAAGAAGAGGACGGGGACATCTCTCCGGTGTTGTCCTCTTACTGGATCTACCTGTAGGAAACACAGACAGGGACTGAATTCATTCTGTACATACAAATAATGGAAGTCCATGTGTATATAGTTATGTCTATTACCTGCTGATGTGAGGGGCTGGTGGTCCTCCATCATCACCTCCTTGTACAGATCCTTGTGTCCTTCTAAATACTCCCACTCCTCCATGGAGAAATAGACAGCGACATCCTGACACCTTATAGGAACCTGACAACACAATGATACAGTCATCACCCCGACCCCTCCAGTTACTGTATAATGTCCCAGCATTCCCAGCAGTGTCACCTCTCCAGTCAGCAGCTCCAGCATCTTGTAGGTGAGTTCTAGGATCTTCTGTCTATTGATCTCCTCATGTTCCGGGATTGGGCTCAGGGTTCCTCCATATCCTTCATACACAGGAGCCTGACAGCGCCCACTAGAGGTCTTCTTCACTACTGTGTAATCCTGGTTATGGGGAGACACATTAATAAATCTCACTACATACATGTCCAGAGTCTGTCACCTCTCCAGTCCTATCATCTGTTATTACTATAGATAAGAATGATGTAATGATGACATCATCAGAATCTCTCACCTCTCCAGTAAGCTGGTAGATGATCTCTAGGGTCAGATTTAATAGACTTTCCGCCATCTTGTTCCTGTCTCTTTCCATCCTTGATGGGACAATCAGGAATATTCTCTTCTATAGAAGATACTGAGAGGATTCTATATTGTAGGAACCTGAATGGAGAGAAGATGAGACAATGGAAATAAAATACAATAACTGGAGATAACAATGTGATAGTGATGAGATATTTGGGTGTAGATGATGTTTGGTCTCTTTGTAGACATTGGACATGAGGTGAATAGTTGGTTACTGGTTATATGATGTACAGACTGGAATCACCGCTACAACTAATGTCATTACAGTAATGTAGAAAGGATATAAAGGGGTCAGGGGTCCCGCAGGATTAGCACTGAAAGATAGAGACAGACCCCAGACACCTTTACCATTGCTAGCCACAAGGCCAGATGGAGTTTTGCTGAATTTGGGCGTCTGAATTATCACCACCATGAACTGTACAGAAAATAAACACTTCACTAACTGAATCCCAACCAGAACCCACAGAAAAAAAAAAAAACTTACCGGGCAGATCAGAAACAGAAGAATAATCATCCAGGGAAAGGGCCAAAACCAGGAGAAGTCGTCAGGGGACGAATCAGGAGACAGAAACGATATCCAATAGAAAGTCCGGGGTCAAATCCGAACGTGTATTCCAGTGAACACTGCTGAACCAGCCATCAGGTCATCGCTGATTTAGGTCCCCTGGTTGGACATTAAAAAAAGATTTTAAAAAATTGTGAAAATAAAGTGAAATTTATAAAAAAAAACAACAAAAAACAAAACCCTAGATATTGCTTTTATACTTGTAAGCCTGATGTCCAAAATAAATAATGGTTAAAAGATGATCCAATATAAAGCAGAGGTAACGGTATCCTGAGATTAACCCCTCATTTACACCAATCCTCAGAAGTGACCCCTAAATAGAGACCTCTGATGACACCCCAAAAATAAAAAAAAAGTAAAGAAAGTAAAGAAATCATTTACACCCCAAACCACCAAATAAATGGAGAGCCCAGTCCAGAACCAGTAATAAAGACCTGAGACCATCAACCCCTTTCACCCCCTCCACCAACTCCAGTTCCTATCATCTGTTAATGAGGCACCCCCACCGATCAGCTAATAGCTGTATACAGTATAGTAACAACGCAAGACTACTAGAGCTCGGGTCCTATTCATTATATGGCACCAGAGAATAGTACACTGGGAGGATGGGGAATAGAAAGCAAGAGATTGGACGAGAAGCACCCCCCCCCCGCGATGGATGCTGAGGAGTTAAATGCAATGGTGAAGAAGGAGATGTTTGATGGGAATGGGTGGAGCCACAGTGGAAGTGGGTGGGGCTGGATGTGCGTGAAACTATACGTAAATTCACTGCGGTGCACACAAAGCACCACACATTGTGTGCTTTTCAAATGTAGTAGGTGTTATACAGTCCCATGTAACTACATCACTCCCTCCGCCTCCTCACATACAGTCCCATGTAACTACATCACTCCCTCCCCCCTCACATACAGTCCCATGTAACTACATCACTCCCTCCCTCTCCTCACATACAGTCCCATGTAATACATCACTCCCTCCCTCTCCTCACATACAGTCCCATGTAATACATCACTCCCTCCCCCTCCTCAAATACAGTCCCATGTAACTACATCACTCCCTCCCCCTCCTCAAATACAGTCCCATGTAACTACATCACTCCCTCCCCCCTCACATACAGTCCCATGTAACAACATCACTCCCTCCCTCTCCTCACATACAGTCCCATGTAACTACATCACTCCCTCCCTCTCCTCACATACAGTCCCATGTAATACATCACTCCCTCCCTCTCCTCACATACAGTCCCATGTAACTACATCACTCCCTCCCCCTCCTCACACACAGTCCCATGTAACTACATCACTCCCTCCCCCTCCTCACATACAGTCCCATGTAACTACATCCCTCCCTCCCCCTCCTCACATACAGTCCCATGTAACTACATCACTCCCTCCCCCTCCTCACACACAGTCCCATGTAACTACATCACTCCCTCCCCCTCCTCACATACAGTCCCATGTAACTACATCACTCCCTACCCCTCCTCACATACAGTCCCATGTAACTACATCACTCCCTCCCCCTCCTCACATACAGTCCCATGTAACTACATCACTCCCTCCCCCTCCTCACATACAGTCCCATGTAACTACATCACTCCCCCCCCCTCCTCACATACAGTCCCATGAAAATACATCACTCCCTCCCCCTCCTCACATACAGTCCCATGTAACTGCATCACTCCCTCCCCCTCCTCACATACAGTCCCATGTAACTACATCACTCCCTCCCCCTCCTCACATACAGTCCCATGTAACTACATCACTCCCTCCCCCTCCTCACATACAGTCCCATGTAACTATCACGCCCTCCCCCCTCCTCACATACAGTCCCATGTAACTACATCACTCCCTCCCCCTCCTCACATACAGTCCCATGTAACTACATCACTCCCTCCCCCTCCTCACATACAGTCCCATGTAATACATCACTCCTTCCCCCTCCTCACATACAGTCCCATGTAACTATCACGCCCTCCCCCCTCCTCACATACAGTCCCATGTAACTACATCACTCCCTCCCCCTCCTCACATACAGTCCCATGTAACTACATCACTCCCTCCCCCTTCTCACATACAGTACCATGTAACTACATCACTCCCTCCCCCTCCTCACATACAGTCCCATGCAACTACATCACTCCCTCCCCCCTCACATACAGTCCCATGTAACTACATCACTCCCTCCCCCTCCTCACATACAGTCCCATGTAACTACATCCCTCCCTCCCCCTCCTCACATACAGTCCCATGTAACTACATCACTCCCTCCCCCTCCTCACATACAGTCCCATGTAATACATCACTCCCTCCCCCTCCTCAAATACAGTCCCATGTAACTACATCACTCCCTCCCCCTCCTCAAATACAGTCCCATGTAACTACATCACTCCCTCCCCCCTCACATACAGTCCCATGTAACAACATCACTCCCTCCCTCTCCTCACATACAGTCCCATGTAACTACATCACTCCCTCCCCCTCCTCACATACAGTCCCATGTAACTACATCACTCCCTCCCTCTCCTCACATACAGTCCCATGTAATACATCACTCCCTCCCTCTCCTCACATACAGTCCCATGTAACTACATCACTCCCTCCCCCTCCTCACACACAGTCCCATGTAACTACATCACTCCCTCCCCCTCCTCACATACAGTCCCATGTAACTACATCCCTCCCTCCCCCTCCTCACATACAGTCCCATGTAACTACATCACTCCCTCCCCCTCCTCACACACAGTCCCATGTAACTACATCACTCCCTCCCCCTCCTCACATACAGTCCCATGTAACTACATCACTCCCTACCCCTCCTCACATACAGTCCCATGTAACTACATCATTCCCTCCCCCTCCTCACATACAGTCCCATGTAACTACATCACTCCCTCCCCCTCCTCACATACAGTCCCATGTAACTACATCACTCCCCCCCCCTCCTCACATACAGTCCCATGAAAATACATCACTCCCTCCCCCTCCTCACATACAGTCCCATGTAACTGCATCACTCCCTCCCCCTCCTCACATACAGTCCCATGTAACTACATCACTCCCTCCCCCTCCTCACATACAGTCCCATGTAACTACATCACTCCCTCCCCCTCCTCACATACAGTCCCATGTAACTATCACGCCCTCCCCCCTCCTCACATACAGTCCCATGTAACTACATCACTCCCTCCCCCTCCTCACATACAGTCCCATGTAACTACATCACTCCCTCCCCCTCCTCACATACAGTCCCATGTAATACATCACTCCCTCCCCCTCCTCACATACAGTCCCATGTAACTATCACGCCCTCCCCCCTCCTCACATACAGTCCCATGTAATACATCACTCCTTCCCCCTCCTCACATACAGTCCCATGTAACTATCACGCCCTCCCCCCTCCTCACATACAGTCCCATGTAACTACATCACTCCCTCCCCCTCCTCACATACAGTCCCATGTAACTACATCACTCCCTCCCCCTTCTCACATACAGTACCATGTAACTACATCACTCCCTCCCCCTCCTCACATACAGTCCCATGTAACTACATCACTCCCTCCCCCCTCACATACAGTCCCATGTAACTACATCACTCCCTCCCCCTCCTCACATACAGTCCCATGTAACTACATCACTCCCTCCCCCTCCTCACATACAGTCCCATGTAACTACATCACTCCCTCCCCCTCCTCACATACAGTCCCATGTAACTACATCACTCCCTCCCCCTCCTCACATACAGTCCCATGTAATACATCACTCCCTCCCCCTCCTCACATACAGTCCCATGTAACTACATCACTCCCTCCCCCTCCTCACATACAGTCCCATGTAACTACATCACTCCCTCCCCCTCCTCACATACAGTCTCATGTAACTACATCACTCCCTCCCCCTCCTCACATACAGTCCCATGTAACTACATCACTCCCTCCCCCTCCTCACATACAGTCCCATGTAACTACATCACTCCCTCCCCCTCCTCACATACAGTCCCATGTAACTACGTCACTCCCTCCCCCTCCTCACATACAGTCCCATGTAACTACATCACTCCCTCCCCCTCCTCACATACAGTCCCATGTAACTACATCACTCCCTCCTCACATACAGTCCCATGTAACTACATCACTCCCTCCCCCTCCTCACATACAGTCCCATGTAACTACATCACTCCCTCCCCCTCCTCACATACAGTCCCATGTAACTACATCACTCCCTCCCCCTCCTCACATACAGTCCCATGTAATACATCACTCCCTCCCCCTCCTCACATACAGTCCCATGTAACTACATCACTCCCCCTCCTCACATACAGTCCCATGTAATACATCACTCCCTCCCCCTCCTCACATACAGTCCCATGTAAATACATCACTCTCCCCTCCTCACATACAGTCCCATGTAACTACATCACTCCCTCCCCCTCCTCACATACAGTCCCATGTAAGCCCCTCCCCTCTTACCCGCAGCCTCTCTCTTCAGCACTGTACACACACACACAGGATTCTCGGTAGATTCTATTTCCTAGTGGGTTGCAGGACCTCTGATGACGTCATGACCATGTGATCAGCCTCTTGTGTGGGCGGGGCTATGCTGAATTGTACAGGAAGCTGAAGGGGGCGGAGACTGAGGGATGGTGAACAGGAGACAGCGGGTGTGAGGGGAGTGTGGGTAAAAAATATGCAAATCTATTCTCCAGGATGTAATTAGGAGAGCAGTGCACTCTGTACACCACCCTATAGAGGGCAGCATCCTTAACATCATGAACGACTCAGTTACTAAGTCTTTTTAATCATAATGTGGATTTAATTGCCAAATCAGTATTTCTTTTTTTTTTTTTTTTTTTAATGTAGATTGTGAGCCCCACATAGAGCTCACAATGTACATTTTTCCCTATCAGTATGTCTTTTTTTGGAATATGGGATGGAAATCCATGCAAACACGGGGAGAACATACAAACTCCTTGCAGATGGTTTTTTGCCCATGGCGGGATTTGAACACCAGGACTCCAGCACTATTTCTGTCCCAAAAGGAACAGATTCCCAGGGGAGTGTGACACCTATAGTGTGTGTGGGGGGGAGGGGCCGTGCTCAGCGATGTCTCAGCTCTCACATCACACTACACTCTTCTCTAGTTTTGTAATGACTTTTTTTTATAGTTCTGAAAAAACTAAAACAATATTTAACTTTCTGCCTGTATCTGGATTATCTGTGCTGGGGACAGGTAATGTCACATCCCCCCCAGTCCCCCTGCTGACCCCTGACCCCTTTATATCCTTTCTACATTACTGTAATGACATTAGTTGTAGCGGTGATTCCAGTCTGTACATCATATAACCAGTGACCAACTATTCACTTCATGTCCAATGTCTACAAAGAGACCAAACATCATCTACACCCAAGTATCTCATCACTATCACATTGTTATCTCCAGTTATTGTATTTTATTTCCATTGTCTCATCTTCTCTCCATTCAGGTTCCTACAATATAGAATCCTCTCAGTATCTTCTATAGAAGAGAATATTCCTGATTGTCCCATCAAGGATGGAAAGAGACAGGAACAAGATGGCGGAAAGTCTATTAAATCTCACCCTAGAGATCATCTACCAGCTTACTGGAGAGGTGAGAGATTCTGATGATGTCATCATGACATCATTCTTATCTATAGTAATAACAGATGATAGGACTGGAGAGGTGATGGACTCTGGACATGTATGTAGTGAGATTTATTAATGTGTCTCCCCATAACCAGGATTACACAGTAGTGAAGAAGACCTCTAGTGGGCGCTGTCAGGCTCCTGTGTATGAAGGATATGGAGGAACCCTGAGCCCAAACCCGGGGCCTCCACCTCACCCCCTGATACAGGAGGAGTTCAATGGACAGAAGATCCTAGAAGTCACCAACAAGATGCTGGAGCTGCTGACTGGAGAGGTGACACTGCTGGGAATGCTGGGACATTATACAGTAACTGGAGGGGTCGGGGTGATGACTGTATCATTGTGTTGTCAGGTTCCTATAAGGTGTCAGGATGTCGCTGTCTATTTCTCCATGGAGGAGTGGGAGTATTTAGAAGGACACAAGGATCTGTACAAGGAGGTGATGATGGAGGACCACCAGCCCCTCACATCAGCAGGTAATAGACATGACTATATACACATGGACTTCCATTATTTGTATGTACAGAATGAATTCAGTCCCTGTCTGTGTTTCCTACAGGTCTATCCAGTAAGAGGACAACACCGGAGAGATGTCCCAGTCCTCTTCTTCCACAGGATGATCAGGTAGATGGAGATATTCCCTATGATGTGTAGACGGGCGGTGAAGTCCTTGTGGTCAGTCTTGGGTTCTCCAGCAGTATTAGATGTTACTTACAATATTTCTTTCACAGCTTCTGACTCCGGATAAAGACGTGAAGAATATTAATACTACAGAGCCCTATGTGAGTGGTGATGAGGAGGGTGAGGAGGACATTCCTACTGGGAACTGCCCAGGTGAGGAGTCACCACTGAATATACCACAGAATGATCACAGGTTTTATTTATTCATTGACTGTAACAATTTTGTTCATAGAAGTTTTTTGTCACTTATTTCATTGGGTACAAAGCACCATGAGGTATAGATCTGGCAACTAGGAGACTGACACTAGGAGTATCAAAAGCTGTCGGCTCCGTCTCATGGTCTATAGTCTCACAGACAGTGTGTTAGTAAGTTTTAATCTAGTGTCCATAGGAAGCAGACACATCCTGAGTCAGGTCTTTCTGTCTAACATCACCTTAAAATTTCTTTCAGGTGCAGGTCGATCTTCATCGTGTATGCCACACTAACTGTATTCCCCCATGCGGGCGCAGCGCTCTATAAGAGCATTTCCCGGTCACCCAGTCCCCACTCCGCACTTGCTGCATTAGGGGCCCAGATTTCCTCCTATGTGCGAGGTCCACCAAGGGGGTGACCCTGCAGCACATGAAGTCACCAGACAGACATATATTAGAAGATGAGTCAGCATGAGAGATCCTTCTACTACTTGGGGATCCCTCTCTTTGCAGCCTTTCTGCAGCAGTCAGCAAGAGGACATCCTTTCAGCAGTCTGGTAGGCTAACCCCCTGGGTGACCCCTATTTTCCCTGGTCCCACCTGTAAAGAGTCAACTAACCCCTTTCTCGTCCTCCCCCACCCCCGGTGCCACCACATTTTATATGTGCGGCCACTGTAACAAAAAGTTTCCATCCAAGCAGCCTAAGCCCATCTGCTTTCTCTGCCATCCACCTCAGCCAGTTCAGGATCCTCCCAACCCATGACTCGTTCATCCCCCGGGATTGAGCAGCCTCCCTCACCCAGGCCATAGGTGACCTTCCCAGACTTAACTAGTCTGTAGTGGAAACTTTAGAAAAGCTGGCTTCTCAGTTTGCTACTCAGTAGGCGGCTTCTAGGCCCCTCTCGGGGACCCCAGCTCAAACCTGCACTCCTACATATGGAACGTGTCTTCCACTGATTGGTCTGTTTCCCCTGCGGATGCCTCTGACTCCAACTGGGAGCATCAGCCGAGCACATCTATAGTGTACCCTTTCCCGCTTCATAGCATTTCCAGGGTTGCTATTTCAACCTGTTCACCGTTCCCAAGAAGAACCGCTCTGTTCGCCCTATCCTGGATCTAAAGGGGCACAACAGGTTCATCTGTGTTCAAAGGTTCTGCATTGAGTCCCTGCAGTAAGTAGTGTCTTTCCTGGAGAATGACGAATTACAGTCATCCATCGTCATCTGCGACACTTACATCCACATTCCCATCGCACTGTGCCATCAGCGTTTCCAGTGTTTCCCGCCAACCGAAGAACTCTCCTTGCCCTCTTCAGTTCTGTGTGCAAGTCTGGACACAGTCGATCTTCGAAGCCATTCCTTTTGCTCAATTACACTTGCGTCCTTTGCATTTGGCCTACTAGGACAAGTTTCTGTCCAGCCTCAACCGCCTGATTCTTCTGCCTCCTTGGGTTGAGCAAGAGCTTCATTGGTGGCTTTACTTCCCGGGAATCTTCTTTCCGACTAGTGAGTGGTCATCAGAGCCTTGATCGTTCAGAGTTTGTGATCCAAGGCAGAGTCCTCCCTCCACATCAACCTGATGGAACTGAGGGCCATCTTCCTAGCCCTGTCTCATTGGAGTTCTCTTCTCCAAGGATGTCTGTTTCAGAGTCTAGACAGGTAACTACACCATGGTCACCTACTTGAACCACCAGGGGAACACCAGGAGCCATACAGCCTTTCTAGAAGCTCTGTTCTGTTGGTAGAGCATATTGTTCTGGCTATTTCGGCTGCCCTCATTCCAGGCGAGGACAATTGGATACCACTGAAACCAAAAAAAAAAATTCAACCCGAGCGAGTGGGCGCATTATCAGAAGATCTTTCTCCAGCTTTGCTTCCAGTGGGACATACTTGTCGATCTCTTCACCTCCTGCCTGTACCACAAGGTCTCTCTACTTGGCTAGGTCCATGAATCCTTTAGTCATCGCTACTGAGGCTCTTCTGTATCTGTTCCCTCCTCTTCTGCCTCGGGTTCTCAAGAAGCTCAAGACCAGTGGGATTACAACCATCCTGGTGGCTCCAGATTGGTCGCAGCGGGCCTAGTACACCAATTTCAGGTTTCTTCTGCCAGACGCTCTTTGGCCTCTTGCTATGCAGGTGGACCTTCTGTCTCAAGGGCTGCTGTTCCACCCCACCTTACCTTAGTCAGCCAAGATTTACCATCCCACATGGAAGACTTAAGTCCGAGGGTGTGAGAGTAAGAATTATCATCCGCTCTCCTTTTCTCTTCCCAAGATCCTGGGTTTTTCATGTCCAGTCTGGATCAAGGTCTTGGCCTTTCTTCTCTTAAAGGACAGGTTTCTGCTCTTTCCATTCTTTTTCAGAAGACTTTTCGACCTTAGGTGAAGAGCTTCTTCCAGTGAGTGCTGCACTGTGGTCCCCCCTACTGTCCCCCCATGGAACTGTGGGAGCCCAGGCATACATGTGAGCGTTTTCTTCATTGCCTGGATGTTGTCCGGACGATCTGGGTCTACTTGTTTCTCACTGACCATTTCGGTCGTTCAGATACCTTGTTTGTCCTCCCTGGCTGCTTCCAAGGCTTACATCTCCCAATGGATTGCTTAGACTCTCTCATTTTATAGTTGTAAGGTGATGCCCACATTGAGTGTCAGTGTTGCACATGCTGGAGCGTTGGTTTGAGCAGCAGTATGTGGTGAATGATAACTGCATGCAGCAATCCACAGACAGAATGGAGTAGATAACTGTGAGAGGAATAACAACTTCTACATCATGATCTCAGAACATAGTCCAGCTTTTACATCTGGTTAAGTCATCTTGGCGGCTTTGAAAGACAGAAACTTTTGTACCAGGTGACAGCAAATGCCATCCTTGAAGTCTTGAAGCCAGTAACTCTGCATTCATTTTTGACAAACGTACGTCCCGGACCAAGTCTTTAAGTTCTGGCTGTGTTATGATATACATGGCTCAAAGTCTGAATCAGTCGTTCCCCACCTCTGACGTATGGACATCAACATCTTCATTGACTGCCTCCTCTAGGCTTCATGTCTCTAGTGGCTTTGGTACTGGATGAGTGTTATCATGTGGCACTGGTCTCATAGCTGAAGGCAGATTGGGATATTCAAGGCATTTTTTAATTCTTAGCAGAGAAAACAGAGAATTTGGTTAGACAGAAGTAATAGTCGGTCACATTTTTCGGTTCCTGCCATATCATTGGGCCAGAAAACGGCATTGACTTGCAAGAACCTCTCAGCCAACCTCTAAGGCTGGTCTTACATGACCGTAGTTTAAGTCCGCAAATGTTGAAAACCCTCAATTGCGGACCATTTGCAGACACATTATACTCAATGCGGCCTCTTACACCACCGGATATTTTATGCGTGGTGTGCCGGGCCACAACCGAGGTCTGCACTTTTTAGAACATGTCCGTAATGGCCGTAATTCACGGCACTGCACGGACTCACCCATAGAACTCTATGGGCAAGTGCAGCAGGTCACGGACAAATGCGGAGTGTAAGTTGATGATCAGCAACTAGTGTTGCTGATCAGCAATTTGCGGACCGTAAAAGTATTACGGTCGTGTAAGACCAGCCTTAGATCAACAGCACATTTTGCACAACAGATGTCATTGTGTGTCTTTGAGGCTTAAGCGTGTACTCAATGGAACAGTCACAATACCTTATGTTACAACTAGACATTTTAGCTATATCAGATCGTACTGGAGTAGTTTATAGCTGTTTAGATTTGAAATAACTTGCAGAATCTTTGCACAGACAGTGACCAGACATGTCTAGACATATGTTGGAGTCAGGATCTTGATTTGATGAACTCTTTGTTTTGCCAGGAACAACACCTGTAAGGAGTTTGTATGTTATCCCCATGTTTGCATGGATTTCATCCCATTCTAGACCTACTGATAGGAAAAGAAAAAAAGTACATTGTGATACATGGGGTTCACAATCTACATAAAAAAAAAAAAAAAAGAAACTAGCAAATGTTCGATTCTACTTGTCCGCAACTTGAACACTTTCGTCCAGAAGGTTCCACTGCTTCAGTCTAGATGTCAGTAGCTCAGCATTTGACTTTATGAGGCCCATATCCCGTATCAAGTCATTGAGATCTTTTTGTTTGGGGTAGTCCCCTACTGATACTATAGACTGAATCAGTACAGTGTGGTACTGGAGCTATTGATGATGGGATATCAGGATACGCCACTAGAGTAGCATTCTTGCCACTTTGACATTTAGAAGGATCGACCTTGCAAAAGTAGCAGTTGGTTGAGTGGTCGGTAGGCTCTCGCCAAATTCTTGGAATAGTAAACTTCCTGGCACTTCTTTCCCCTCGGAACCATCCCTCAAGTGTTCTTTTGCAGTTTTCACAACTGTAGTGAGGTGCCCAGGGTTTGTCCTGGTCCCCAACCTGTACTCCGAAGTATACCTTATAGGCTTCACATCCTGACCAATGTTCTCATTTAATATTTCTTTTATTGCGTCTTGATGAATCCGCCACATATGTAGCAAAACGGATCAGCAGAATGCTTACAGCCTCTTGATGCCATCTCTGCATGTAACTACACACTGTATTTCTTAGTCCTATTCAGTTGCTGCACTTGTTCTCACACTATATCACTATCCACTATCGCACTATAACTGCAATTACAATAAGTACTACTGTCCAGCAGACATTCTTATATAGTAAGCAGGCAGATGTTTAGAATATTCTACCGACATCTAGACATGGCTAGAATGATGTAGACGTTAGAAGTTTTCAGAACAGTCTAGAATATTTCACCAACATAGGATATGCTTGTTAATTAAAATATATGATTGAAAAATATCGATGTCTGGGTTTTGTACACATAAATCTCTCTCTCTCTCTCTATATGACATTTCTTTGTGTCTTACTACTGATAACAGCTAACAATAATGGGGACTCAGGATCTCCATGGTCATTATTACTGGGGGTTGCGATGTGTCTGTTGGGTCTGACTGATGAGTGAATGGAGATAATGAGCAAATTAGCAACTGACTAAAAATAAACTTTTATTAGATAGTTTTAAAATTGTCAAAGAAATAAAAATAGCCCTTTTGGTAACAACACAGGCGATAGCTGACTGAGCAATTCCTATCAGCAGCAAAGAGTCAAGTAAAGATACTGGTTATATACACCTTAGGGAAAAATAGATTGAGTATTTGTTACCCCAGTATATTGACTCATATAATATCCCCAAAGGTGTGTGAAACAGAGGTGAAAGAATCCCCGTCAGAGTTTTGAACCGGAGGGAACCACTAGTGAAACCATCGCTATGCGTGTAAAATAGTCACCTTCTGTGCTAGCCCTGAGAATCCCAAAAGGGGGGAGAAAAACAAAATGATATTAACACATATAGAGGAGGTACTCCCTGAGCCCAGCTGGGCAATTTATCACCGGACGCTCAACAGTGTATAAGCTCTCGACGCATTTCTTTAAATCATCAGGAGAGTGAGATAAACAGTCTGCAAGCCTAAATTTCCTAGCTTGCAGTTAAAACCGCAGTTCCTGGCGCCCTGATGGTGAATGGAGATAAGATGCAAAATCAGACATAGATAAGATCCAGGCTCTGTCCTCTATTGTTAGAAAGTGCCGGGTACAGGATATTTCATTCTATTGGAGGGGATATTAAACACTGCTATACGTACACCGATCAGCCATTACTTTAAAAGCACCTGCCTCTGGTCTCTGGAGTTAACTTGGCCCACTTCTCCATGCAGATCTTCTTCAAGTTATCTAGATTCTTTGGGTGTCTCATATGGACTTTAATCTTGAGCTCCTTCCACAAGTTTTCAATTGGGTTAAGGTCAGGAGACTGACTAGGCCACTGCAACACCTTGATTTTTTCCCTCTTGAACCAGGCCTTGGTTTTCTTGGCTGTGTGCTTTGAGTCGTTGTCTTGTTGGAAGATGAAATGATGACCCATCTTAAGATCCTTGATGGAGGAGTGGAGGTTCTTGGCCAAAATCTCCAGGTAGGCCATGCTATCCATCTTCCCATGGATGCGGACCAGATGGACAGGCCCCTTGGATGCGAAGCAGCCCCACAGCATGATGCTGCCACCACCATGCTTGACTGTAGGGATGGTATTCTTGGGGTCGTATGCAGTGCCATCCAGTCTCCAAACGTCACGTGTGTGGTTGGCACCAAAGATCTCGATCTTGGTCTCATCAGACCAGAGAACCTTGAACCAGTCTGTCTCAGAGTCCTCCAAGTGATCATGAGCAAACTGTAGACGAGCCTTGACATGACGCTTTGAAAGTAAAGGTACCTTACGGGCTCGTCTGGAACGGAGACCACTGCGGTGGAGTACGTTACTTATGGTATTGACTGAAACCAATGTCCCCACTGCCATGAGATCTTCCTGGAGCTCCTTCCTTGTTGTCCTTGGGTTAGCCTTGACTCTTCGGACAAGCCTGGCCTCGGCACGGGAGGAAACTTTCAAAGGCTGTCCAGGCCGTGGAAGGCTAACAGTAGTTCCATAAGCCTTCCACTTCCGGATGATGCTCCCAACAGTGGAGACAGGTAGGCCCAACTCCTTGGAAAGGGTTTTGTACCCCTTGCCAGCCTTGTGACCCTCCACGATCTTGTCTCTGATGGCCTTGGAATGCTCCTTTGTCTTTCCCATGTTGACCATGTATGAGTGCTGTTCACAAGTTTGGGGAGGGTCTTAAATAGTCAGAAAAGGCTGGAAAAAGAGATAATTAATCCAAACATGTGAAGCTCATTGTTCTTTGTGCCTGAACTACTTCTAAATACTTTAGGGGAACCAAACAGAATTCTGGTGGTTTGAGGGGTTGAATAATAAATGACCCTCTGAATAAACTTTTCACAATTTAAAAAAAAAAATTAAACAAAGAAATAACATTCTTTTTTGCTGCAGTGCATTTCACACTTCCAGGCTAATCTACAGTCCAAATGTCACAATGCCAAGTTACTTCCGAATGTGTAAATCTGCTAAATCTGCAGGGGGTTGAATACTACTTGTAGGCACTGTAGGTGATAATTGTCAGAGCAGTGTGGGGATGGCTGCTGAAGATGAGAAACTTAGGAAAAGGATGGACAGCGATCCAGATGATTTCTTTGAGATTGCATATTTAATTACAACATATCAGACTCCATGTATGATAAGAAGCCGCACTGTAACATAACTAACTCATAGAGCTCGAGTACATAATCGAAAACGCCCATTATCAGCATATTTTTTTCTTAATAACAAGTTTGGTGCAATAGAAACATATTGACTTGGACATCCCTGTCCTTAAGGTTTGTTCATAGAACACTTTTGCTTTTACCCTTCCCTTAGGTTAGGCCCCAGGGTTAAAGAAGAACCATTAAATGCCTTGGCTACCTAACCTCCCCCCTTATTCTCCACCCTCTTCCTTTCCCTCCCCTTCCTCCTCTCTTTCTTCTCCCCTATTAGTTTTTAGTCTTCTCTTTTACAGGTATAGTTTTCCCGTGGAAGAATGGCCAGACTTCAGTTGTGCTCCTTGAACAGCAGAGGCTTCAACGTGCCATAGAAGAGGACCCAGGTACTCTACCACATTCACAAGCTAAGGGTTGACATCCTACTGCTACAGGACACCTACTTTAAGATGGACCATGTACCCACGATAGTAAACAGATATTTCCCTTGCTGGCTCTACAGCTGCAATCCTGACTAAATATAAAAGGTAGTGTTGGCTTACCTAAACACCTCCAAGCCATGGTCATTTCCCAGTGCTCTGATGCACAAGGTAGATACTTAATAATAAAAATACCTATCCATGAGAAATTATTCACGATCCCTAATTTCAATCTCCACAACCAGAACCAAATTCAAATCTGTTAGTCCTTTCTTTTTACCTTAGTTAAGTTTGCAGAAGGGCTGGTGGTCATGGCAAGAAAGCTGTATTTAACCATGGATGGAATAATGGATTCCTCGTCGGGCAGGTTCCCCATCCCTTTGTCACAGGTACAGGACCTGAAATCAAAGATCACCGACATGAGGCTTGTCAACGTCTGGTGGACCCTTCATCCCCAGGTGAGAGACTACACCTAGTTTTCACAAGTCCACAACACTCACAGTAGATTAGACTACTTCCTCATCAATCACCATTTGTTCGCATGGGACCCTCCTGCTAACAGATCCTTCCAAGTGGTCTGACCAAGCTCCATCTTTCCTTCATGATCCCTGATCAGCCTAGAGGTGAGTGGGAATGGACTCTTAACCTCAACCTTCAAAACACCCAGCATGTACAGCAGTGATATCACAAGCCATTACAGACTTTTATCACCATCACATATGTGAGAAGACCCCTCTCCCAATACAATGGGAAGCATCAAAGAGTGTCAGTAAAGGTTTTCATTCAACAAGGCGATAGCTTACTCACATACAAACACCTGAATCCCCCCATAAACGTAACAGGGATTCACAAACGCTGGAGGACCTACTAGAGCCAGATGCAAAGTGAAAGTCCGTGTAGACATCAAATATGAAGTAGGCAAATGTACTAAAAGGTTCCAAAAACAACACTGGCAAGTCTCTGTCCCATCCTGACACTGTAGCTTAATCTTTCTGAGACTACTATCGAAATCTCTACAATCTTATGGGCCTCCAATCAGATTTACAACTGCCAGAGATACAAAACAGGAGCAATGATTATGTGTGAATTCGCAGATGTTTAACAAGACTTGATTTCTGACTAAAACATTTCTCACATTCTGGGCATGAATATGGCTTCTCCCCAGTGTGAATTTTTTGATGTTCAACAAGATGTGGTTTCAGAGTAAAACATCTCTCACATTCTGGGCATGAATATGGCTTCTCTCCTGTGTGAATTGTTTGATGTCCAACAAGATGTGATTTCTGAGTAAAATATCTCCCACATTCTAAGCATGAATATGGCTTCTCTCCTGTGTGAATTCTAAGATGTGTAACAAGATTTGATTTTTTAGTAAAACAATTCCCACATTCTGTACATGTATATAGCTTTTCTCCTGTGTGAATTCTAAGATGTGTAACAAGATTTGATTTTTGAGTAAAACATTTCCCACATTCTGGACATGAATATGGCTTCTCTCCTGTGTGACTTTTTTGATGTCGAACAAGATGATGTTTCTGAGTAAAACATTTCCCACATTCTGGGCATGAATATGGCTTCTCTCCTGTGTGGGTTTTTTGATGTCCAACAAGATATAATTTCTTAGTAAAACATTTCCCACATTCTGGGCATGAATATGGCTTCTCTCCTGTGTGAATTGTTTGATGTCCAACAAGATGTGATTTCTGAGTAAAACATTTCCCACATTCTGGGCATGAATATGGCTTCTCCCCAGTGTGGGTTTTTTCATGTTGAACAAGATTTGGTTTCTGAGTAAAACATTTCCCACATTCTGGGCATGAATACGGCTTCTCCCCTGTGTGAATTTTTTGATGTTCAACAAGCTTTGATTTGCGAGTAAAACATTTCCCACATTCTGGGCATGAATATTTCCTTTTCCCTCTGTGAGTTTTTTGATGTTCAACAAGATGTGGTTTCAGAGTAAAACATCTCTCACATTCTGGACATGAATATGGCTTCTCTCCTGTGTGGGTTTTTTGATGTCGAACAAGATGTGGTTTCTGAGTAAAACATTTCCCACATTCTGGGCATGAATATGGCTTCTCCCCTGTGTGAGTTTTTTTATGATTAACAAGATTTGATATACAGGTAAAACATTTCCCACATTCTGGGCATGAATATGGCTTCTCTCCTTTGTGAATTCTCTGGGCTGAGGGAATATCTAAGTCATGTTTTTCATATGGATCTTGTGTGATACCATGATCTTCTGCTTTATAATCTGTAGATATCAGATGTCCCTCTGAGCTCCTGGAACAGTCATCTGACAAGAAGAATACTGATGTTACTTTTATTTAAATAACATAACCCTATAAGTATATTCCCCCACTGAGCTGCCACTGCCTGAGTCACTTCAGACTGTGTTAAGAAGTGACGTCAGTAGCACAGGCAGCAACTGATGGCAGCGCTGCCTACTTCATTAGTATTCACTGTGCTGAGACGGAGGTCAGTGATAGTGAATAGTAATGAAGCGGAGCAGGAGACGCCACCACTGCTCTAGGTGACTGTAGAGGTGAACACAATCCATGGCTGCTTAAATATGGCCACTTATGTGGAATAATACTTTAGGATGCCATAAATCTTACTGTATTACACCCCATACACACAATAGATTCCCAGCCCAAAGTCCCCGCAGATCTGCTGTCCCATACAGTATGTAGTATGTGTCTGAGGAGTCACAAGGAAGCCGGGACTCCTAGCGTCATAGATCAAGAAGATACGGGGAGTCCTGGTGTGTGGACAGAGTTTGGGCTGGGAAATTTGACTGATGTACAGACCAGATTTTCTAGTCCAGATTTGATAATGTGATTGGGGTCTAAGGTGAGGCTTACACAGTGAATTCAGAAGAAAATTATTTCCAAATCAGCCACTGAATCTCCATCAGATTCCTTAGGGCTAGTTCACACGTGAGTATAAGGGGAGGTTTTTGACAGCGGAATTCGCGTCCAAAACCTCCCCTTATAATGGTGGTCTATGGAGACCGCCGGGCTTCTGTTCTCCGCTAGCGGCGAGCTGCTGCTAGCGGAGAAAAGAAAGGACATGTCCATTCTTCAGGCGGAAGCCGCGCTGTCTCAGTCGCGCGGCTTCCGCCCCCCGCAGCTCCCTCCTATGTCGGCTCATTCATTTGAGCCGACAGCAGAGGGTTAAGCCGCGACAGCGATGGTCGCGGCGGGCGGGTTTTGACAAGAGAGAGACGCGGCTCGCCGCGTCTCTCTCTGTGTCAAAACCCGCGCGGGCAGTTCACGTGTGAACTAGCCCTTACTGGCCAGGCGGGATTTTCCACCTCCCATTTATTTCCATAGAGCTCTGAGGTGGAATCTGCCTGAAGATCGAGCAGGAGGATTATTATTACCAGTAGCTGAAATAATCTGCTATATAATTCTGGTAAATTCTTTCCCTTCACGAGGACTGACAGCCGGGGATGAGGAAATTCGCCTCGTTCACATCGATGTCAAGTCCTTCCATTATATTCTATACTACATTTATTCCCCCTATAGCGGTATCACATTTATATTCATGTATTATTAGTATTTTATCTGAATCGGGGAACAACAAATAGTCTAAACAATGTCTGACTAGAATCAGTGACCCTTCTGTGCTTTATATAGTGGTGACTCCTCACCTGGGCGGTTCCCTGTAGGAATGTCCTCCTCACACTCCTCATCACCACTCACATCGGGATCTTCCTGTATTCTCATAGATATAGCATTAATGTCGCTCACATCTTTATCCTGATGGAAAATCTGTGAAACAAATAATGTAAAAGTCACCGGACAAATGGGGAAGTCACAGAGAATGTTCTAGATCATTAATCCGCAGGAAGATGAAAGATGTCCTGACAGTAGCTGCAGGTCTGTGAGAAGCCGGAGAAACATATTAGATGGCGGCTCAATGACACTGCCCATGTATATAACCATCTAATACTGCTGGATACAACAAGACTGACCACAAGGACTTCACAGCCCGTCTACACATCATAGGGAATATCTCCATCTACCTGATCATCCTGTGGAAGAAGAGGACTGGGACATCTCTCCGGTGTTGTCCTCTTACTGGATCTACCTGTAGGAAACACAGACAGGGACTGAATTCATTCTGTACATACAAATAATGGAAGTCCATGTGTATATAGTCATGTCTATTACCTGCTGATGTGAGGGGCTGGTGGTCCTCCATCATCACCTCCTTGTACAGATCCTTGTGTCCTTCTAAATACTCCCACTCCTCCATGGAGAAATAGACAGCGACATCCTGACACCTTATAGGAACCTGACAACACAATGATACAGTCATCACCCCGACCCCTCCAGTTACTGTATAATGTCCCAGCATTCCCAGCAGTGTCACCTCTCCAGTCAGCAGCTCCAGCATCTTGTTGGTGAGTTCTAGGATCTTCTGTCCATTGATCTCCTCATGTTTCAAAGGGTGAGGTGGAGGCCCCGGAAATGGGCTCAGGGTTCCTCTCCATCCATCAAATACAAGTGTTTGACAGCGCCCACTAGAGGGCTTCTTCACTACTGTGTAATCCTGGTTATGGGGAGACACATTAATAAATCTCACTACATACATGTCCAGAGTCCATCACCTCTCCAGTCCTATCATCTGTTATTACTATAGATAAGAATGATGTCATGATGACATCATCAGAATCTCTCACCTCTCCAGTAAGCTGGTAGATGATCTCTAGGGTGAGATTTAATAGACTTTCCGCCATCTTGTTCCTGTCTCTTTCCATCCTTGATGGGACAATCAGGAATATTCTCTTCTATAGAAGATACTGAGAGGATTCTATATTGTAGGAACCTGAATGGAGAGAAGATGAGACAATGGAAATAAAATACAATAACTGGAGATAACAATGTGATAGTGATGAGATATTTGGGTGTAGATGATGTTTGGTCTCTTTGTAGACATTGGACATGAGGTGAATAGTTGGTCACTGGTTATATGATGTACAGACTGGAATCACCGCTACAACTAATGTCATTACAGTAATGTAGAAAGGACATAAAGGGGTCAGGGGTCAGCGGTGCTCGGGGGATGTGACAAGTGTTCTTTGCTTTTTGGCACTCACGTTTTGTGTGAAGCAAGGAAAGATTTCTTCTATTACAGGCCCCATGTTGTGCTGTATTCAGGAGGGTTTTATTTACCTGGAAATCCCTTTAGTAGTCGCTGACTGTAAACTATTAACCCCTCGTGTAACATAAACCTCATGAGAGACCATGAAATAAATACAGACCCCTGACAGCCCCCTAAAGGAAGAAAAGCCACAGAACAAGAGCCCAAGCCAACAAATAAATAGAGAGCTCAGTGCAGATCCCATTAATAAAGACCTGAGTCCTTTAACCCCTTTTATCCCTCCACAAACTCCAGAGATTGCAGCGGGTAGTGGAAAAAATCTGCGTCCTGCTCATTCATTTATCTGAGCCTAATCCGCAGAGGAAAGCCGCAACGCTCTGCATCGGCACCCGTCACAGCAATCCCACAGCCAAATACGGTGGCGGAAATTCTCTTCATTATCCGCCGTATGGACCGCGCCGTAGTGTCTGTTATTAGGCTCCGCTCTACTGATTCTGCTACAGCTGGAAGGTTATTTGTAGCCCCATCATTACCGAGTAATCGCTGCTGCTAGATTTGATGCCTGATAGGCTACTTAGTCTCTGTACCGTCAGGTGGGCAGTGTCAGGTCAGAACAGGCAAGGGGCATGGCTTAGAGCTCCAATCAGCTAAGGGGGCATGGCTTAGAGCTCCAATCAGCTAATAGTATAGATTCTTAGTATAACTATCAGGAACCAAGACAAACTGAACTGATTGCTCGACAATGGTGGGGGCTAGAGAGAAAAATCTAACTGTCCCGGGATAAGAGGAGACGCAGTTATTAAATGATCCAAAGAGATGTCACATTTTACTAAATCTGTTACATAAAGCAGTGACATCAAGAGAGACATTACTAATACTGCAGGGGGCTAATCCCTGGTCTGTATCCCCAGAATATGAACCGTTGGCTGAGGAATCAGGGAAAATTCAGGTCAAGATCCTGTTCACGTTCCATCTCTAGATCCAATTCCGTAATCTTTTTGCAATCAGAATCTGAATGTGGAGGCAATTTTTTTTAGGACATCGAGGGGGGGGGGGGGGGTGGCTAGGGGAAAACAGCAACAATGGCCGTACACCCTACGTCAATGCGCAAGGTCGTAAAAGTCAACCCGAGAGACAAGTGCTGGAAGCTCTGAAGGAGATTAATCCATCTTTACATATGTTTACTGAAATGCAAATTAGGGTATTGCAGAGGGGTCTTTCTTTTGCACCCACTGGTATATTTGACCGTTTTACTACGGTAAAAGACATTGAGTTATTTGTATGAAAGCTGCTCTGGAAAAAGTTTTTCTCCCATGGTAGTGACAATTTGAATGACCAGTCAGATATGTTGGGTACACTCAATACTTCAGCTGAGATGCGTGCAGTAAGTGATTTACAACAGCTCTTAGATGAGCAAAATCCGAGCCAGCATAGTCCAGGTTATGATGTTGATATACCCGTACATCTGCGTCCGATTTGATTCTTAGTGAAGCCTGTGCTTTGGGCATTATTGATGAAGAGATGAAACAAGGCTTGACGGTTGATTACCCTAAGAATGCAACACTGTACTTATTGCCTAAAATCCACAAAAGTAATACCACACCACCAGGTAGGCCAATTGTGTCTGGCATTGGAAGTCTGTGTGGAGGCATTTGTAAATTTATTGATCATTTTTTACAGAAATGTGTTGAAACTTTGCCTAGTTTCCTCAAAGATACTTCTGACATGTTACATCAGCTGGATGGACTGCACCCCGAGAAGGACACTTGGCTCGTGAGCTGCAACGTCGAGTCTCTCTATAATTCAATTTGTCATGACCATGGGGTAAGAGCGTTGAGATCTTTTTTTATTTATAATGAACTTTGATTATTTCTTGATTTAATTTATTTTGGAGTTGTTAAATTTTGCTTTGACCCACAATTATTTTTTGTTTAAGGACCGCCCCTTCCTACAGCTCCAGGGAACGGTGATGAGGGCAACTTGTGTGTCCTCATATGCCAATTTGTTCCTGGGGTTGTGGGAACGGGAGGTCGTTCCTTTTGTTACTGGTTTCGAGGCCGTGCTCCATTGGTCTAGATATATCGATGACATCTTTTTTATCTGGCAGGGTTTGGCGTCGCAGCTCGAGCTGTTTCTTAGGGTACTGAATGTTAATGATCTTAACACTAAATTGACATGGCAATATAGTAAATCACGCATTGAATTTTTTGGACCTTGTCATTTCAGCTGATGTCATGGATAACATCCAGACTGATGTTTACAGGAAAATTACATCTACTAACGCACTTCTCCATGCTACATCTTCACATTATTACAAGGTCAAAGAGGCGATACCCATCGGCCAATTTTTACGCATTAAAAGAATCTGTTTTAATGAATATGATTTTGAACAACAAGCTTTGGATCTCACTGCTCGGTTTCGCAATAGAGCTTAGAGTAAAAAAGTCATCAAGAGAGGATACCTGCGGGCAAAACAGACACCTCGTAACTCTTTATTGGCGAGTCAGAAAAAGAAGAGATCCAATGATCTTGAGCATCTTAGATTCATTACATCTTATAATGCACAATGGCGTGATATACGCAAGGTATTGCATAAACATTGGCCCATCTTGTTGACCGATGGTGATATTGCTCCTTTCTTGTCCACTTATCCTAGTATCACTTGAAGGCGATCGAAAACTTTACAGGATATAGTTACTGCAAGCCACTTTGTGACAGTCCCTAGTAATGTCTTTGGAACTAGGGGTCCCATTGGTGGGTTTTTTCCTTGTAGGGATTGTACAGTGTGCACCTACATGATGAGAAGATCTGAGTTTGTTGATTCATCTGGGGATAAACGATTTAAAATATGTTCTCACACTACGTGCATTACCACCACAGTTATTTATCAGGCCACTTGATTTATATCAGCATGACACAAGGTTTTTAAAGATCAGAATTTTGGAGCAGATAAGTAAAATCAGCCTGTTCCCCATCACTTTAACTGGTTAAAGACTGCCGGCCATAAAATTACGGCCAGTGGTCCTGGTCTCTGAAGACCGGACAATTGTAAATTTACGGCCAGCCTTCAGAGACCCCCTTGACGGGGATCAGGAATGGGTGATAGTTGTAACTAACAGCTAACCCCGTTTTAACCCCTTTGATGCCGCCATCAAACATGACGGCAGCATCATAGTGGTTTCGACGAATGTATCATCCCCGGCACCCCCGCATTGAGATCGGGGGGTGCTGGTATCAGTAAAATGCAGCCTGGGATCTGGTCAGTGACCCCAAGCTGCCCGGTGCCCCCAGTACCTGGTTGATCCATCTGGCGAGTAAGAAAGTTAGCTGATGCGTCTTTATCAGCTCACTTCCTCTGTAGACTGCAGGACATGAGCAGGCTCGTGTCTTCTAATCTACAATATAGAAAATCAGTTGATGCTTTCATCAAAGCATCAACTGATTCAAGTATCCTAACCGAACACATGAAAAAGTAAAAAAAAAAAAAGCAAAAATAAAGTGTATGAAAAAAACTAATAATGTTATAAAGCCCAAAATTCCCTTTTTTTATATAGAAAATGAATTATATAAAAAAAATACTAAAAATTAATAAAAACAATGCATATTTGGTATAACCTCATCTTTAACAATCTGTAGAATAAAACTAAAACAGTATTTAATGTACACGGTGAACGTCGAGAAAAAAACGGAAAAAATCCACCGGAAGTAATGATTTTTCGCCATCTCACCTTACATAATATGCTATAAAAAATGATCAAAAAGTCATATGTACCCCACAACAGTACCAGGAAAAAGCGCACATTGTCCCGCAAAAAATAAGCTCTCAAACAACACTGTCAACTGAAAAATAAAAATGTTACGCCTCTCAGAAGATGGTGATGCAAAAATCACTGATTTATGTCCCCAGATGTGTTTTTGTTCTGTAGAATTAGTATTGCATAAAAAAATAACATAAATGAGGTATCGCCGTAACCGTACCGACCCGCAGAATAAAGGTCACCTGTTACTTATACTGTACACTGCATGGTGAAAAATTTAAAAGTGAAACGCAATACCAGAATTGATTTTTTTCCAGAAAAAAAAAGAGTTAATAAAATGTATTCAATAAGTTGTAGGCACCAAAAATGGTGTCATTACAAAACACATCTCATCCCGCAAACAACAAGCCCTTATATGGCCACATCACCAGAAAAATAAAGAAAATATAGCATCTAGTAATGTGAAAACAAAACCCCCAGAACACCAAATTATTAGAACACAACTGGCAGGAAGGGAATATATAAGCTGTGTGAGCGAATATCAGGGGACACCCCAGATTTACAGCTTTCGAGGAAAAATATACCAGAAGTGATCCCCAAAGTGACTCCACCAATCATAGGAGCTACTGGGACATAGTAGGGAATTTGGCGTTTGCAATGTTCTCCGCACAGCTTACACATTCCCTCTTCACCATCCGCTGTGCAGTCACATCCGGGATACTAATACTCACTACACCCCCTGATAAATTCTTTGAGTTTTTTGCGATAGTTTTCAAAATGGGGTCACTGCTTTGGGGAATCCACTTTTCTGGTACCTTACAGGCTCTACAAACATGACATGGCATTCAGATACCAAACATCTGAATCTGTACTCCAAGAGCCGCATCGTGCCCCTTCCCTTCTGTGCCCTGCTGTGCGTAATGTTGTATGTGGTATAAACTGATATTAGGGCACATGTATGACACTGTTGTACCCAGGATAACATACGTAATGTCATATGTGGGTATAAACTTATATTAGGGCACAGCCGGACACAGAAGGGATGAAGGATTATTTGGTTTTTGGAACACAGACTTGGACGGTTTGGTTTTTGGATGCCGTGACACTTTTGCAGAGACCCTAAAATTGCCTTTACAAATTGGGGTCACTTCTTGGGGAATTCCAGTTTATTGTCACCTCCAAGGCTCTGCAAAAACAACATGGCCTCCAGAGGGTCCCTCTAAATCCATACACCAAAAGCTAAAAAGCGCAGTGCACCTTCCCTTCTGAGCCCTGCTGTGTGCCGAAGCAGCAGTTTACACCCACATATATAATTTTTTGCCCCTCGGGATGGCCCACTTAATAGTTTTAGGAGTTCAGGTCTCTGACAACACAAAGTGGGTGCAACGTACTGGGCACCGAAATGGCATATAATTTCAATTTTCATTTTGAACATGAATTTTTGGGAAGCATTTTTAGTCTCAAAATGATAATACCCCTTGATACATTCCTAAAAATTTCTAAAATGGGGTCACTTTTGAGGGGTTTCCATTGTATTGATACCTTAGGAGCTCAGCAAATGCGACATGGCACCTGAAAACTATTCCAGCAAAATCTGCCCTCTAAAAGCCAAATAGCGCTCATTCCATTCTGATCCCCACCACGTACCCATACAGCAGATTATGGTCACATGTAGGGTGTTGCCATGTTCAGGAGAAATTGTGTAACAAACTGTGGTGTTTTTAATTCTTTAACAACTTGCAAAAATTAAAAATATGGTGCTAAATGGATGATTTATTGGAAAAAAAGTCATTTTTCATTTTTACGTCCCATTGTTAATAAAATCTGTGAAACAGCTGTGAGGTCAAAATACCCTTAGGTAAATTCTATGAGGGGTGTAGTTTCCAAAATGGGGTCACTTTTAGGGGGTTTCCACTGTATTGGTTCTCTAGGGGCTCTGCAAATGCAACATGGGACCTGAAAACTATTCTATCAAAATACACCCTCCAAAAGCCAAATATCGCTCTTTCCATTCTGAGCCCCGCCATGTCCCCATACAGCAGATTATGACCACATATGGGGTACTGCCATATTTAAGAGAAATTGTGTAACAAACTGTGGGTGGCTTTTTCTCCCTTAACCCCTTATGAAAACTTTGGGGATAAAAGGGACATTTTAGTAATTTTTCATTTACACATCCCAATTGTTAGTAAAATCTGTGAAACAGCTGTAGGGTCAAAATGCTCACTATCCCCCTTAATGAATTCTGTGAGGGGTGTAGATTCTAAAATGGGGTCACATTTTTTTTGGGGGGGGGTTTCCATTGTTTTGGACCTCTAAGGGCTCTGCAAATGAGAAATGGCATCTGAAAACTATTCCAGCAAAATCTGCTGTTCAAAACCCCAGTGTCGCTCCTTCCCTTCCATGCGCTGCTGTCTGCTCAAAAATCAGTTTATACCTTCACATGTGGGGGATTTCTGTGCTTGGAAGAAATTGCATGATAAACTGTCAGATGCATTTTCTCCTTTAACCCTTTGTGAATGTGTTAATTTTAGGTCTAAATGAATGTATTAGTGAAAAAAAAATGAAATGTCTAAATTTCATCTCCATATTTTTTTTAATCTTATGAAATGCGTAGAAGGTTAACAAACATCCCAAATGCTGTTTTGAATCATTTGAGGGGTGCAGTTTTGAAAATGAGGTGATTTATGGGGGTTTCTATTATATAGGCCTTAATCATTCCTTTCAGAACTGAAGTCGTCCCTAAAAAATTTTTTGGGGGAATTTTCTTGTAAATCTGGAAAATCGCTGTTACACTTGTAAGTCTTGTAGCATCAAAAATAAATTAAAAGACAATCAAAAGATGATGCCGATATAAAGCAGAGATATGGGAGATAATATCCAGATCCAGATCAGCTCTGTATACTGTGTATACAGCGTGCAGGAGGCTGTATTCCTCCTGCAACTGAGGCTAAATGTAACAGCCCCAGTTATAGGAGAAATCAGCCTCCAGTACAAACAAAAAAGTGATCAGATGTCCCCAAAGGTTTCTTATCACCTTATGGGGGCAAAATCTGAAAATAAAATAAAAATATAATAAAAAAGTTTTAAAAAATGTAAATAAAATAATAATAAAAATAATAATAATACGCTAATAAAATGCAGTTATCAAAGGGTATAGCCCCACCCCTGACGACACCTACAAAATAAAAATTACCGTAATGGAGAGGAAAAACTATTTTATAAAGTTTTTCATTGACACTTTGTGTTATTAAATAAAAATAAATAAATAAATTGAAAACCAGACACAATTTCCCTCCTATTTTGTTTATATTTTCCCGGATATAAAAAAAATTAAAACACATTTGAAAATAAAAACAACATAAAAATAAAGCCCGATGTGTCCCCGAAAAAAGACGCAAAAATTAGTTGACTGAGACATACGAGAAAAATGTTACAGCCCTCAAAACCGCACATACAAAATAAACCTAAAATGTGGCTGGTCCTGGAGCACAAATTGGCCCGGCACTGAAGTGGTTAAATGAAGCTGTCAATTTCAGTGTCATTTTTACTTATTGCAGCAGTTTCTGTTGTTTTATCTTGTGTGTATTTTCATTTGTGTTTTCATTTTCTTTCATTGTGTTTGCGCTCTAGTTTTGCCTCTTTATTTTTTAGGTAATCTTCAATGATTTTTATACAGTCTCCTATTGTTCACTTGGTCTTTTTTATTTTTTGCCACGTGCACTTTTATATGTTTTCAGTGGAGTGTCCACATGTTGCCCTATTTGGTGCAATTTTTTGTCCAATTTGAGGTGTTGGTTTTTCTGCAATACTTTTTATCTCTGGATTAGATGCAGCCGTTATACTACCGGCTCCTTTCGTTTGGACTAGTAGTAACCTCTCTCTCTCTCTCTCTCTCTCTCTCTATATATATATATATACACACACATCTTTGATATGTCCTATTTGCCCATAGCATCTTTTACTAAGTAGATCTTTTATATTTTTAGTGGGCGATCATGTGATGGGTTCAACATGATCATGTGACCATGATCATGTGTTCAGAGGTCTCACATGCTGGGTATATTACCAGGTTAATGGTAGGCTGCGTGATTTAGCCGGGTCGTTTGTTATTTGCATCATGTGACTGGCTTTCATATCATGTGACTATGATTTCTGTGTGCAGGGGGAGTGCCTACCATCTCTCCTATGCTATGTGTGCAGTCTGCACAGTAATAAAGCTTGTTTACTGGCCAGGTCATGTGATACCGCTATTAAGGGGTGATCACATGACCGGCTTCTTCAGCGACGTCACTGTTGCGCATGCGCAGTAGGATTTTCATACGCTGGTGTGTTTCATTGGTTAATTTGTAACATCTAGTCCAGGGGTCCTCAAACTTTTTAAACAGTGGGCCGGAGGCAGAGCAGGTCGCACAGACATTGGGAGCGGTGCCCTCCAATAGGTAAAGTGAAGTGCGCTCCACGGCCTGGCCCGAGCTCCCCAGGAGCTTCATTATAAATGGCCCTCGGGCCGCAGTTTGAGGACCCCTGATCTAGTCATTATCTAAGAAGGGATTTTACAGACAAGACGTTATACCTCCTGAGGAAGCCCTGTAGTAGGACGAAACATGTAGAGGTGGACTCTCTTGCACCTAGGGGTAACACATCTGTGACCATGACGCTAAGTACCATATATACTCGAGTATAAGCCGACTTTTTCAGCACAGATTTTATGCTGAAAAAGTCCCCTCGGCTTATACTAGAGTCAGGGTCTACGGAGCACAGAGACTTGAAGGACCTGCATAAATTAAACAAAAGGGGAGTGCTACTGCTCTGTGATTGGCTTATGATGTAAGACCACGTGACTGTGATGTCATCAAAGGTCCTGTAGAAACTAGAAAGTAACATCTGCAGTTAAGTCAATGGCCAGGATTCATTGTGTCTTATAGAAGA
Source organism: Leptodactylus fuscus (assembly GCF_031893055.1). Taxonomy (NCBI): domain Eukaryota; kingdom Metazoa; phylum Chordata; class Amphibia; order Anura; family Leptodactylidae; genus Leptodactylus; species Leptodactylus fuscus. The sequence continues at coordinate 14,650,738 of NC_134265.1, forward strand.
TGTCTGTCGTATGGAGGAGAGGAAGCTACAGCAAAGTGAAAGTAAAACACACAGGTCCCTTCCTTTAGTTACTATTCCTTGTAATGTCAGGCATTTGGGGTTATTAATTTAGTTTCAGTAACTCCATGTGCCTCACATTAATAACAGTTAACCCCATCATGTCCCTCTTCCCTGTGTGCCCATATAAGGGTTACTAATATGTGAGACATATGGAGGTAATAATAAACCTTATATATATATAGTATATATATAATATACGGTAATTTGTATTGTCATTTATTATCATGATTGAGTGGTTGTGCATTGTCATTCTCACCCGTACTCATTCTCATGTATCCTCTACACCTTGTTAGTGAACCTGCAATATCGCATTAGTATTGTACTTCATCATTTATGATTATTGAGTCATTATTATGGGCATTTTGCTTTGTGGTTCACATATGTTACATTCATTATTTATTTTGTGTGTTCCCCTGGTGTCTTTTAATGTTGCCTTTATTGTCTTGTTGGGGGACACCCCACAGTCTGGTGGCATATTTCCATCTGCTGTAATATGGTGGTTTTATTACTTTTGTAATTTTGATTAATAAATTTATATATTTTTACACATATGTTATGAGGTTATTTCTTATTATTTTTGCATTTTGGCTGTAGCTTTTTTTCCGATTTTCATCTGTACTGTCAGGTGGGCAGAGCCAGGCTGGAGCAGGCAAGTGGGTGTGGCTTAGAGCTCGAATCAGTTAACAGTATAGATTTTTAGTATAACTATCAGCTACCAAAACTAACTTAACTGATTGCTCCACAATGGTGGGGGCTAGAGAGAAATATCCAACTGTGCAAATAAGAGGAGACGTTGTTATTAAAGGATCCAAAGAGATGTCACATTTTACTAAATCTGTTACATAAAGCAGTGACATCAAGAGAGACATTACTAATACTGCAGGGGGCTAATCCCTGGTCTGTACCCCAGAATATGAGAGACATCAGAAAACCGAAGAGAAGTGTCTAGTGTGAATATGCTTCATGTGCTTTAACATACAGTCCCATGTAAATACATCACTCCCCCCTCCTCACATACAATCTCATGTAAATACATCACTCCCTCCCCCCTCCTCACATACAATCTCATGTAAATACATCACTCCCTCCCCTCCTCACATACAGTCCCATGTAAATACATCACTCCCTTCCCCTCCTCACATACAGTCCCATGTAAATACATCCCTCCCTCCCCCTCCTCACATACAGTCCCATGTAAATACATCACTCACTCCTCCTCCTCACATACAGTCCCATGTAACTACATCACTCCCTCCCCCTCCTCACATACAGTCCCATGTAAATACATCACTCCCTTCCCCTCCTCACATACAGTCCCATGTAAATACATCCCTCCCTCCCCCTCCTCACATACAGTCCCATGTAAATACATCACTCCCTCCTCTCTCCTCACATACAGTTCCATGTAAATACATCCCCATACCTCCCAACTTTGAAGAACCGAAAGAGGGACAATTTAGCCCCGCCCACTTTTGTGTTGACTCCGCCCATTCTCATTAATTTTTATGTGCCCGCACACAGTATAATCCTCCTACAGTCACCCGTAAATGTCCCCCCTCTAACTCTCCCCCAGTTTCATATACACCCTCCATCTCTGCCCCCAGTTTCATGTCCCCTCCATCTCTGTCCCCAGATTCATGTCCTCTCCATCTCTGCCCCCAGATTCATGTCCCCTCCATCTCTGCCCCCAGATTCATGTCCCCTCCATTTCTGTCCCCAGTTTCATGTCCCCCCATGTCTGCCCCCAGATTCATGTCCTCTCCATCTCTGCCCCCAGATTCATGTCCTCTCCATCTCTGCCCCCAGATTCATGTCCCCACATCTCTACCCCCAGATTCATGTCCTCTCCATCTCTGCCCCCAGATTCATGTCCCCCCATGTCTGCCCCCAGATTCATGTCCTCTCCATCTCTGCCCCCAGATTCATGTCCCCTCCATCTCTGCCCCCAGATTCATGTCCCCTCCATCTCTGCCCCCAGATTCATGTCCTCTCCATCTCTGCCCCCAGATTCATGTCCCTCCATGTCTGCCCCCAGATTCATGTCCTCTCCATCTCTGCCCCAAGATTCATGTCCTCTCCATCTCTGCCCCCAGATTTATGTCCCCCCATCTCTGCCCCCAGATTCATGTCCCCCCCATCTCTGCCCCCAGATTCATGTCCCCCCCATCTCTGCCCCCAGATTCATGTCCCCCCATCTCTGCCCCCAGATTCATGTCCCCCCCATCTCTGCCCCCAGATTCATGTCCCCCCATCTCTGCCCCCAGATTCATGTCCTCTCCATCTCTGCCCCCAGATTCATGTCCCCCATCTCTGCCTCCAGATTCATGCCCCCCCATCTCTGCCCCCAGATTCATGTCCCCCCATGTCTGCCCCCAGATTCATGTCCCTCCATCTCTGCCCCCAGATTCATGTCCTCTCCATCTCTGCCCCCAGATTCATGTCCCTCCATCTCTGCCCCCAGATTCATGTCCCCCCATCTCTGCCCCCAGATTCATGTCCCCCCATCTCTGCCCCCAGATTCATGCCCCCCATCTCTGCCCCCAGATTCATGTCCCCCATCTCTACTCCCAGATTCATGTCCCCCCATCTCTGCCCCCAGATTCATGCCCCCCATCTCTGCCCCCAGATTCATGTCCCCCATCTCTGCTCCCAGATTCATGTCCCCCCATGTCTGCCCCCAGATTCATGTCCCTCCATCTCTGCCCCCAGATTCATGTCCCCACATCTCTTCCCCCAGTGTCATGCCGTCCTCGCCTTCATCTGCCCCCAGTTTCACGTTCCACCTCCACATTAAACTTACCTTTTCCTCGTTCCCCCGCTGCACTCTGCGCGCCTCTCTCTCTTTCACTGGCGCACAGTTGTAGACGCGATGTGACGTCATCAAATCGCGTCTACAAACCAGTAGCCAGCGGCAGCGGCGAAGCGAGGAACTGACCTGTGTCAGCTCCTTGCTTAAGCCGCGTATGTGTTCAACTCAGATCTCAGGTACCTCCCTCCAACCGGGACCGTGGGACACGTCACAAGAATCGAGAATGTCCCGCGGAAATCAGGACGGTTGGGAGGTATGCATCCCTCCCCCTCCTCACATACAGTCCCATGTAAATACATCCCTCCCCCTCCTCACATACAGTCCCATGTAAGCCCCTTCCCCTCTTACCCTGAAGTCTCTCTCTCTCTTCACCACAGTTCACACTTGTACATATTATTTACTGCGGAGCTAAAGGACCTGCGATGACGTCATGATCATGTGACCAGACTCCTGTGTGGGCGGAGCTATAGTGTGAGGTGATAATGAGGTTGCTCCTCCCTCCATTCTAGACAATTCATTACTGAGGTGAGGAGAATGGAGATATTACAGGAACTGCCCCAGAAACCCCCCAATCTGTTCCCCTCAGTACAGGAGCAGCGAGAGGGGAGTCTATAGGGGGGGACATTGTATATACAGTGGATTTTGTCAACTATATATGATGCGTTTATAATGGAGTCCTTACAAATTATATGTATACCGCCTGCTACGAAATCGACTGAAAAATGTCACATGACGTCCTGTACAAAATTACCAAATACTCGTCATCCAGGAAAGAAGAGGATAGGAATGGAAAAAGACAAGAAATCATTCTCGCCACAATCATTACATTTTGTGAAATGGGGCAGGTTTTATGGCCACCACTGTATATGTGATATCAATAGGAACAGAGGAAAACATATGGCACTGATATCCTACTAATATTTCCTATTCTTACTAATTCCTGCTAATGTGAAAGTTTGTGTGTTTGGATGTTTGTTCCTCAATCAAGGCCAAACCGCTGAACGGATTTGGTATGGTGACCGGGAAGGAAACATAGGCTACTTCATAGGCCGCTCCATTGCACGACATCACGATCGCTACTGGCGAACGTATGGTCCTGCTACGCTGAAGGACCTAAGATGACTTCCTGGCTTCAGCAGGGCTCCGATAGGTCTGCTGCATCCTGTGGGCGGCCCAATGGACGAAGTGCGAGCCGGAAAACATGGCGGCGGCTCGCAGCTCCGGCGCGACACTGACATGCAGGCTGGCTGCGCGGTGCAGGACGAGCCGCTCGGGTGTGCACAGCATGCGCTCCGGACACAACGGTGCATACCCACAGCTGTGGAGTGAAGCAGACACGCAACCTCACTCGCTGTGGCAGGGCAAGTGGATCGGCTGTGTGAGTAACCACGGGGACTGTAGTGTTCGGTGCCGGGGCCACGGTATAGGACTTTGGGGGCCTAAGGGGGTCGCGCAACAGTGGTTTGGGGGACCAGAGGGGTGCCCAGGGCCACCTTACCAGAGATGCCGCGGGGTAGGGTTTGGAGGTCCACATTGGAGGAGGGGGCTGCGCTACAGGGGTTTGGGTAGGCCGGAGCCATGTGGGCCAGGGGCCACGAGTTAGATACATGTATCTGCACAAAGTACCACCCCCCGAAAGATTGCATACGTGCGTCTGCACACAGTTCCACAAGCCGACGGATTAGATACGCACGTCTTCACAAAGTTCCACATGCCAGAGGATTAAATATGTGTGTCTGCACACAGTTCCACAACCCAAAGGATTAGATACGTACGTCTGCACACAGTTCCACAACCCAAAGGATTAGATACGCACATCTGCACACAGTACCACACGCCACAGAATTAAATACACAGGTCAGCAAACAGTATCACACGTCAGAGCATTAGATACGCACGTCTGCACACAGTACCACACACGGGAGGGATTAGATACACACCAATGCACACAGTACCACACACCGTAAGATTGGATACGCGCCAATGCACACAGTTACACACGACGTAGGATTGCATACGCTCATCTACACAGTTCCACATGCCAGAGGATTAGATACGCGCATCTGCCTAATTACCACACGCAACAGAATTAGATACACAGGCCAGCACACAGTATCACAAGCCAGAGGATTAGATACACACGTCATCACACAGTACCACACGTCAGAGAATTAGATACGCACGTCTGCACACAGTACCACAAGCCGGAGGATTACATACACATGTCTTAACACAATACCACACAACAGATGATTAGAAACGCACATCTGCACACAGTTCCACACTCCACAGGATTACATCCGCGCCACTGCACACAATACCACATGTCGTAGGATTGGATACGTGAGATAAGGCTGCTGTAGGAGCAGTGTAATATAGTATGTGAACCTAAATTCATAAAAGTTGTGAAGCCATGTCATTTACCAGGATAAAAAGTAGCCTATATTTTAATTGAGGTGACAAACTATCTGTGTGCCAAATTTCATCCAAATCCATTCAGCCGTTTTTGTGTGAATGACGACGTATCTCTGTGCGCCTGATTTATCAGTATATAGTTGCTGCAGGTAGGTTCATGATGGTCTCAGTATATTCTGTAGTTGCTATAGGTAGGTCCTCCCTACAGCAACTTCATTCTAGTCTCACTAGAGAATTGACTAGAACGGAGTTGCTGCAGGTAGGTTCATGGTCTGGGTGTATTCTGTAGTTACTATAGGTAGGTCCATGGTCTGGGTGTGTTCTGTAGTTACTATAGGTAGGTCCATGGTCTGGGTGTGTTCTGTAGTTACTATAGGTAGGTCCATGGTCTGGGTGTGTTCTGTAGTTACTATAGGTAGGTTCATGGTCTGGATGTACTCTGTAGTTACTATAGGTAGGTCCATGGTCTGGGTGTATTCTGTAGTTACTATAGGTAGGTCCATGGTCTGGGTGTATTCTGTAGTTACTATAGGTAGGTCCATGGTCTGGGTGTATTCTGTAGTTACTATAGGTAGGCTCATGGTCTGGGTGTATTCTGTAGTTACTATAGGTAGGTCCATGGTCTGGGTGTATTCTGTAGTTACTATAGGTAGGTTCATGGTCTGGGTGTATTCTGTAGTTACTATAGGTAGGTCCATGGTCTGGGTGTGTTCTGTAGTTACTATAGGTAGGTTCATGGTCTGGATGTACTCTGTAGTTACTATAGGTAGGCTCATGGTCTGGGTGTATTCTGTAGTTACTATAGGTAGGTCCATGGTCTGGGTGTGTTCTGTAGTTACTATAGGTAGGTCCATGGTCTGGGTGTGTTCTGTAGTTACTATAGGTAGGTTCATGGTCTGGATGTACTCTGTAGTTACTATAGGTAGGCTCATGGTCTGGGTGTATTCTGTAGTTACTATAGGTAGGTCCATGGTCTGGGTGTATTCTGTAGTTACTATAGGTAGGTCCATGGTCTGGGTGTGTTCTGTAGTTACTATAGGTAGGTCCATGGTCTGGGTGTATTCTGTAGTTACTATAGGTAGGCTCATGGTCTGGGTGTATTCTGTAGTTACTATAGGTAGGTCCATGGTCTGGGTGTATTCTGTAGTTACTATAGGTAGGTCCATGGTCTGGGTGTGTTCTGTAGTTACTATAGGTAGGTCCATGGTCTGGGTGTATTCTGTAGTTACTATAGGTAGGTCCATGGTCTGGGTGTATTCTGTAGTTACTATAGGTAGGTCCATGGTCTGGGTGTATTCTGTAGTTACTATAGGTAGGTTCATGGTCTGGGTGTGTTCTGTAGTTACTATAGGTAGGTCCATGGTCTGGGTGTGTTCTGTAGTTACTATAGGTAGGCCCATGGTCTGGGTGTGTTCTGTAGTTACTATTCGAGATGAGCCAATAGTAAAATATTCGATGTTCGTTATTTGTTCCGAATAGCATCTCAATATTCGACTATTCGAACGAATATCAAACCCCATTATAGTCTATGGGAGAAAATGCTTCGTTTCAGGGGATCCCACCATTCGACTCAGGAGGGTCACCAAGTCCACTTTGACACCTCAGCATATGATGCCAACACCTCTAAAATGCAACTGGGACAGCAGGGGAAGCATGTCTGGGGGCGTCTAACACACCAAAGTCCCTGTATTACCACACTATCACATCCTTTTTACTATTACGTATCAGTAGTGTGAATGCACCCTTACTCCCCAAATGGATGGACACAAACCCAAATTTAAGCTCAAAAAACATTAACAAGCACCCCTTAATATCACGTTGACCATGACAACCACAGATGGAATAGACAATGGGAAATCCAAAAGCCCTCACCCTTAACTGTCATTTTGAGTGTGTGTGTGATGTGGTAAGACCTTCCAAAAGTCACTTTTCTAGCCCTTAACAGGAGCCCTTCCAAATTAAGTTTACAAGCCCTTAAGCTGAGCTACCAGCAGAGATTGAGGCCCTTCAGGTGACTTCAGCCTCCACCTGCAGAGTTTTAGGCCCTTTGGGTGAGTTCAGCCTTGCACCAGCAGAGTGTTAGCCCCTTTAAAATTCTTAGCCCCTAAAACAGTGGTTCCAGAACCATCACTCTCATTGTGTTGGATTGATGCAGTGGATTGGACTGAGGACCCAGGCATTGACCTTGATTTGGATTGTGAAATTGATAACATTTTGGCATCAAGTCCTGGGGGGTAACATTTATTGAGAGGACCGCAAAGGTGGAGAATTGGCTGCAACCACTACTATCGGAAATGGTCCTCTAATATGGGACTCTACATTACCTCTACAGGGTTCTGATCAGGTGTTAATAGTCCAAACAACATGCTCCAGTACTTTAGCTGTAGATCAGAAACTACTTTCCATTCCGACACCAGATTTAACAAAGCTTCATCATTATCGTCCTGCTGAGGTGGAGCCACTAAAGGAAACCTTGCTTTCAAAGGTATGTCCTGGAGCTGCGAAGGGCCAAATCTAAACACAGTCCTTTGGAATTGAACAAAATTCAAAGTGTCAAAAGACTTTAGAAACTGTTGAAAGTAATGGGATCCAGAATGAGGAGTTCATCACAAGGCTGACAGACCAAACTCCACATGCTGCAGCACAAGCCACCAGCAGTCAGACTAAGATGGTCTCTTCTTCAAGCAAGACACAAGATTCTTGTCACGTTCGTGTCAGAGTCCAGACACAGATTCCAGGCTGCAGATTGCACCGCTAAGGAGACAGGGGAAGGAGACTATCCCTGGCACTACGGTGGCTAGCTAGGCCCTGCCTACGGGTGGTGGTCAGCTGTCTCCAAGCTAACCTTGGCCCCGACGACTCCTGGCTCTCTAGCACGAAGACCTGACAGACAGACAGGGCAAGAGCTGCAAGAAAGCTAGGGACTGGGGATTCTAGGGTGGTGACCCCTGCAGAAATAAAGGTGCAGCTGCGGACAAACAAACAGGACGGGAGGTGCTGGACAACTGACACGCAGCACAACAAAGTACAAAACAAGAGGAATGAGGAGAGGGACAGTGGAGAGGTGAGGAAAGGGTAACCACGAGACTGGGGTAAAATAAACTGGAACCCACCTCAAACAACCAGACAGTGCCAAACAAACAGACGTGAAGGGCAGGGCAGAGTAGAAGTGTGGAGGGAAAAACCAACTCACACACAAACAACACTCAAACTCCTTTCTAGTCCGTAAGCACAAGCAGAACACTCCTCCTCCTCCTCCTAAGGCCAAGAATTCTAAGTTGGGACCACGTAAACCGGCAACTGTTGGAGACAGCCCTCTGCCTAATAAAGGCCCCAGCCTCCTTCCATAGGATAATGGCAATACATAACACCTGAGGTTACACTTATAACCCCAAGTGTGTTCAGAAGACCAGAACACCATGTACACACTGATGGCTCAATGGTAGGGAACCCACCAGCAGATCACAGAAGCCCGGATCGAATCCCCGACAGAAACATACACCAACACACGCACGCGATCAGGTCATGACAATTCTTTAGCGGCCTGCTTTGTCTCCCTGCCCAATATTCCTGGCAGGAGTGCTGAAACACCACCCTCCTCCTCTGAATCGACCTCAGATACTGGCGTGGGGAGGCATCAGCAGGCCGCGCTGAAGCTCATCAGCTTGGGGGACAGACAGCACACTGTATCCGAGGTCAGGGATGCCATCCTGCCTGAGATGGAAATGTGTTTTTCCCTGCTGCACCTGGGGCCAGGCATGTTTGATAACGGCAGGAACCTGGTAGCGGCTCTGGAGCTTGCCAGCCTCCAACACGTTCCATGTGCCCACTTTCGCAAATGTATAGGAGCCGCTGCTAGCCTCAAAACACTCCAACAATGCCTCCATCTGCCCAAACACCGGCTGTTGTGCGACGTCCCCACATGCTGAAAACCTAGATACCATATGTTGAGCAGGGTGTGTGAGTTGCAGAGACCTTTGATGGAGTTCCATCTCCAAAACCCAAGGGTTCATCAAAGTCAGCTCCCTCAGTTTCTGCACCATGAGTTTCCATGGGTGGCAGACTTATCTAAAATCCTATCCCATCCTTTCCACTGGACACGAAACATTAGCATGCGCTCATTACAATTCCGGATATGGCAGCTGCATTAAGCAGGGTGCAGGGTACAACGCAGACCAGGCCCAAGCTGTAGTTATGTGCGGTTTGAAGTAAGGGGACAGTGAACAATTGGAAGAGGAGTTGGTGGATGATGAGGCCACCGACCCGACATGGACAGGGGTGATGTCTAGCGGGTAAAGCAGTGTAGACGTGCAGGCAAACTAATCAACAAAAAAGGTGGCTAGAAGCAGAAGCATAGACTGGGGTGATGTCTAGGGGCGAAAGCAGTGTAGATGTGGAGGCAAGCTAAGCAACAAAAAAGGTGGATAGAAGCAGAAGCATAGACTGGGGTGATGTCTAGGGGCGAAAGCAGTGTAGATGTGGAGGCAAGCTAAGCAGCAAAAACGGTGGCTAGAGGCAAAGGCATGCAAAACTACCCTGTTGCAAGACTTATTCTTAGGTCTGGGACACGTTAATGGCCCCCCCTGGCCAAATAACCGCCACTGAGGGGCATAGTATCACCAGGAGGGACAAGTATAGGCGCATGTTGTGGGAATACCTGACCCACCACAGCTCTGTCCTCTCCAATCCCTCTGTGCTCTACAGCCTACACTTATTTTCTCATTTTTTTTCTGCACTACACACTATTTGAGTCCCCTTGGCAATTAGCAGTAAGAGAACCCTGGAGCAACCAACTGTAGCCAGCTACCATAGCATCAAGCCTGGCTAAATGCAGAGAAAGATTTTGGACCACTTCCAGAGATGGAAACTTTAGTGGTACAGTTGGAAATGGACAGTGTAACGGGATTAGCTGAGGGATCGCTGTCTTGACCACTTTTTGGCCACAAAATGAAAGTCCAATCCAGCCAAGTAAGGTGCAAGGATATGATGCAAGGACACCTGCACATCTGTCTCTGACACATTGGGGAGTTCACCCTCATCCGACCTTTTGGCCTGCGCCATCATGCGCCTCTTCCCAGCCACTCCCCAACTCCCAGGCATTTCATTGCAGGCAGAAGTACAGCACAAGCCACCCACATGCCCAAGCCTTTAACGGCCTCATCGAAAAACTGCTGGCCCTGGAGATGTTGGTGTTTATGCTTCTGGATATCCAGGCCTTCCGTCACCAGATGGCAGCTGGGGCACCTCCCTATGCTGGGCCTAGCCGTTACTACTTCTCTTGGTGTGCTGTCCCCGCCTTGTGCCTGCACATGTCCCATAAAATCAGTCTGGCCTAGAGCTCCGCGCTTTGCTGCAAGGTCCACTTGACCACCGACGCATCGACAAGCGCCAGTGGTCAGGGATGCTGCTTATGTTTAATGACAGGCAAGGTGAATGTAGTGGAGTCTGGGCCCGGGGTGCAAACTAGGGTGGCCTATCTCCTCGCCCAGCCCAAAATTCATACCACGAGTTATCTGAAAGCCTACTGCGCTGCAACCTCCACCGCAGCTACAAGCTGGAAACGCTGTAACACTGGTGTGGGGAGATGTCAGCAGGCCGTGAAGCTCATCAGCTTGGGGGACAGACAGTACACTGCTTCCGAGGTCAGGGATGCCATCCTGGCTGAGATGGAAATGTGTTTTTCCCTGCTGCACCTGGGGCCAGGCATTTTTGCGTATGTGATAATGGCCGGAACCTGGTACCAGATCTGGAGCTTGCCAGACTCAAACACGGTCCACACAGGGCCCACGTTTTCAACTTGTTGGTGCAAAGGTTCTTTGAAACCTAAACCATTGTGCCTGATATACTGGTCAAAGTGCGGCCATTTTCGTAAGTGAGAAGTAGCCTCTACTAGGCAGAAAACATTCATAGCACACTCCTGTCATCTTCGCACCGTTGGCTGGAGGAGGAAGACGAGGGGAATGAAGTGGCATTTCATGTCACTGTCCCACATGAGGCTTGAGGATGCACTTCAGTGCATCCCATTGCTTCAACACGGATGTTGTGAAGGGGAGTGGAAAATGGAGGAAATGGAGAGTAACCCTTGCAGTTGGGGGCAGCAAAGTCATGTCAACTAACACACTGGCACACATGGCTGACTTCATGTTGGGTTGCTTTTCAAGAGACAAAGGCATAGTTCACATCATGGAGAGCAAACAATACTGGATTGAACAAAAAATTGGATTGAGCTGATATAGCATGACTGAATTGCTGTGTATCACACTTAGCTTTTGGGGGTAGACCCTTAAAAATTGGATTGAGCTGATATAGAGTGACTGAATTTCTGTCTCTCCCACCTAGGTTTTGAAGGTACACACCCTGGATATCTGGATTGAGCGTACATAGCCTGAATTAATTGCTCTGTATCCTTGTTTTGGGGTTACACAGCCTGAAAAGCTGCTTTACACGTATATAGCAAGAAGTAACTGCAGTGGATTGCTGCTATTTTTCAGCCCCCCCCCCCCCCCCCCCCCGAAATTCAAGGCTTTTTCCAGCTATATGTACTTGTAATTGCTGTGGATTGTTGCTATGTTTCAGCCCCCCCCCCCCCAGAAAAAATAAAAAAATTCAAGGCTTTTTCCAGCTATATGAACTTGTAATTAATAATAATACATTTTATTTATATAGCACCAACATATTCCGCAGCGCTGTACAATTTGTAGGGTTCAAATACAGACAGAAAGATACATTACAAAGAAAGTCATTTCACACAATGGGACTGAGGGCCCTGCTCGCAAGAGCTTACAATCTATGAGGTAGAGGGGGTGACACAAGAGGTAGCAGGGGCGGTATTGCTTATGTAGAGGTCAGACACTTTTGTAATAGAGGTGACTGTCATTACATAAACATAAGACTTTATGAGCCGTCAACAGTCGTGTCCTTTAACATGTGGATGGAGCTTGGACCTATAAAGTTAGCATGAGATGACATCATATTATGTGGGGAAATGTGGGAGCGGGGACAGAGGAGGGTGAAGGGTTTACGTTAGAAATTGTGATAGGCTTGTCTGAAAAGATGTGTCTTTAGTTTGCGTTTGAAACTGTTGAAATTGGGAGTTAATCTGATTGTCCGGGGTAGAGCATTCCAGAGAAGTGGTGCAGCTCGGGAGAAGTCTTGTATACGAGCGTGGGAGGTTCTGATAATTGCTGTGGATTGATGCTATGTTTCAGGCCCCCCCAAAATTCAAGGCTTTTTCCAGCTATATGAACTTGTAATTGCTGTGGCTATTCTGTGTGCGGACAGCCAAAAATGAAAGCTGTTTCTCCGCTATATATGAAGTTGTATCTGTTGTGTAGCCCTGTTTTCCACCATCCAGGGAAAGCTGGACTGATGTCTATACCTCTGTGAAGAGCTGTTGGTTTTCTTCATTAGTTCTTGCCTGCCTATCTGAAGCTAATCGCTATCTAGCCCTCAGCAGATATGTTTCTCTCCCTATGTCTGACCGCAAAAATTTGATGTATTCGTTCACAATCGAATACAAGGCCGCATGTGCACAGAAAGGGCGACAGCAGACTCTACCTGCTCAGGAGACTGAGGGCTTTCGGAGTCCAGGGGACACTTCTTAGGGCCTTCTTCAACTCTGTGGTTGCTTCAGCCATCTTTTTTACATGGGACTGTATGTGAGGAGGGGGAGGGAGTGATGTATTTACGTGGGACTGTATGTGAGGAGGGGGAGGGAGTGATGTATTTACGTGGGACTGTATGTGAGGAGGGGGAGGGAGTGATGTAGTTACGTGGGACTGTATGTGAGGAGGGGGAGGGAGTGATGTAGTTACGTGGGACTGTATGTGAGGAGGGGGAGGGAGTGATGTAGTTACGTGGGACTGTATGTGAGGAGGGGGAGGGAGTGATGTAGTTACATGGGACTATATGTGAGGAGGGGGAGAGACAGGATTGTATTACATGGGACTGCATGTTGGATGACGGGAGCGAGTGATGTAGTTACATGTGACTATCCTGGAGAGTATGGGGGATTGGATTGATGTCTAGGGTGGTATGGGAGTCGTTGGCATGGATACAGGGTCATTTGGGTGTTTCTGGCATCTAAGGTGGGGGGAGGGGTAGTGTCATACACAATATTACATGTCCAGCAGTGTCCCTCACACAGTAATATATGCTCATGTTTGCATGTAATGGTGGGCAGGGTCCCTTGGGGGGGGGGGGGGGGCTGCTGCTTGCATTTGTGTGGAATCCCAGGGGTATTGAATTTGTGTGTTGGGTTCCTGGGGCACTGTTTGTGTGAGAGGGAGTTCAGGAGATGGTCCTGGGGTGCTGTCACTTGTGTCCTTGTTTGGAGGTCCCTGGGATGCTACCTGTGTGTGTGAGGGGATGCTGGTGATGGCCCCTTGGGTACTTCCACCTGTGGGCATGTGGTAGAAGTCCCAAGGTACTACTGTGTAGTGTTTGGGTCCCTTGGGTACTGCCTTCATGTAAATGGGGGATTCCTGCAGTGCTGCTTGTATGTGGGTGGGGGTTGTTGATGGGCCCTGAGATGCTACCACCTATGTGTGTTTGGGGATGCTGCCTGTGTGTTGGAGGGGTCCAGCACCTGGGGTGTTGCCACCTATGTGTTAGAGTGCTCCTGCTGTACGCTGAGGGGGATGGGGGCTGCCATCTGTATCCTGAGAGGGGCGCGGGGGCTGCCGTCTGTATGCTAGGGGAAATCCAGGACCTGGGGGGCTGCTGTCTGTGTGCTGAGGTGATCCAGGCACTAGAGGGGTACCACTCCCAAATGGTGGTCTCTAAGCATTTCCTGTGTGTCAGGAGATATCAGGAAGTGGAAAAAGCGTAACAATAGGAGAGGAGGGTGGAGAGGGGATTCGGGGGTCAGGTGCTGGTTCCAGTCACATCACCCAAGACCAAAACACAATGTCTAGACATAGCTAGAATGATGTAGAAGTTTTCAGAACAGTCTAGAATATTTCACCAACATAGGATATGCTTAGTTAAAATATATGATTGAAAAATATCGATGTCTGGGTTTTGTACACATAAATCTCTCTCTCTCTCTCTATATGACATTTCTTTGTGTCTTACTACTGATAACAGCTAACAATAATGGGGACTCAGGATCTCCATGGTCATTATTACTGGGGGTTGCGATGTGTCTGTTGGGTCTGACTGATGAGTGAATGGAGATAATGAGAAAATTAGCAACTGACTAAAAATAAACTTTTATTAGATAGTTTTAAAATAGTCAAAGAAATAAAAATAGCCCTTTTGGTAACAACACAGGCGATAGCTGACTGAGCAATTCCTATCAGCAGCAAAGAGTCAAGTAAAGATACTGGTTATATACACCTTAGGGAAAAATAGATTGAGTATTTGTTACCCCAGTATATTGACTCATATAATATCCCCAAAGGTGTGTGAAACAGAGGTGAAAGAATCCCCGTCAGAGTTTTGAACCGGAGGGAACCACCAGTGAAACCATCGCTATGCGTGTAAAATAGTCACCTTCTGTGCTAGCCCTGAGAATCCCAAAAGGGGGGAGAAAAACAAAATGATATTAACACATATAGAGGAGGTACTCCCTGAGCCCAGCTGGGCAATTTATCACCGGACGCTCAACAGTGTATAAGCTCTCGACGCATTTCTTTAAATCATCAGGAGAGTGAGATAAACAGTCTGCAAGCCTAAATTTCCTAGCTTGCAGTTAAAACCGCAGTTCCTGGCGTCCTGATGGTGAATGGAGATAAGATGCAAAATCAGACATAGATAAGATCCAGGCTCTGTCCTCTATTGTTAGAAAGTGCCGGGTACAGGATATTTCATTCTATTGGAGGGGATATTAAACACTGCTATACGTACACCGATCAGCCATTACTTTAAAAGCACCTGCCTCTGGACTCTGGAGTTAACTTGGCCCACTTCTCCATGCAGATCTTCTCCAAGTTATCTAGATTCTTTGGGTGTCTCATATGGACTTTAATCTTGAGCTCCTTCCACAAGTTTTCAATTGGGTTAAGGTCAGGAGACTGACTAGGCCACTGCAACACCTTGATTTTTTCCCTCTTGAACCAGGCCTTGGTTTTCTTGGCTGTGTGCTTTCGGTCGTTGTCTTGTTGGAAGATGAAATGACGACCCATCTTAAGATCCTTGATGGAGGAGCGGAGGTTCTTGGCCAAAATCTCCAGGTAGGCCGTGCTATCCATCTTCCCATGGATGCGGACCAGATGGACAGGCCCCTTGGCTGAGAAGCAGCCCCACAGCATGATGCTGCCACCACCATGCTTGACTGTAGGGATGGTATTCTTGGGGTTGTATGCAGTGCCATCCAGTCTCCAAACGTCACGTGTGTGGTTGGCACCAAAGATCTCGATCTTGGTCTCATCAGACCAGAGAACCTTGAACCAGTCTGTCTCAGAGTCCTCCAAGTGATCATGAGCAAACTGTAGACGAGCCTTGACATGACGCTTTGAAAGTAAAGGTACCTTACGGGCTCGTCTGAAACGGAGACCATTGCGGTGGAGTACGTTACTTATGGTATTGACTGAAACCAATGTCCCCACTGCCATGAGATCTTCCCGGAGCTCCTTCCTTGTTGTCCTTGGGTTAGCCTTGACTCTTCGGAAAAGCCTGGCCTCGGCACGGGAGGAAACTTTCAAAGGCTGTCCAGGCCGTGGAAGGCTAACAGTAGTTCCATAAGCCTTCCACTTCCGGATGATGCTCCCAACAGTGGAGACAGGTAGGCCCAACTCCTTGGAAAGGGTTTTGTACCCCTTGCCAGCCTTGTGACCCTCCACGATCTTGTCTCTGATGGCCTTGGAATGCTCCTTTGTCTTTCCCATGTTGACCATGTATGAGTGCTGTTCACAAGTTTGGGGAGGGTCTTAAATAGTCAGAAAAGGCTGGAAAAAGAGATAATTAATCCAAATATGTGAAGCTCATTGTTCTTTGTGCCTGAACTACTTCTAAATACTTTAGGGGAACCAAACAGAATTCTGGTGGTTTGAGGGGTTGAATAATAAATGACCCTCTGAATAAACTTTTCACAATTTAAAAAAAAATTAAAACAAAGAAATAACATTCTTTTTTGCTGCAGAGCATTTCACACTTCCAGGCTAATCTACAGTCCAAATGTCACAATGCCAAGTTACTTCCGAATGTGTAAATCTGCTAAATCTGCAGGGGGTTGAATACTACTTGTAGGCACTGTAGGTGATAATTGTCAGAGCAGTGTGGGGATGGCTGCTGAAGATGAGAAACTTAGGAAAAGGATGGACAGCGATCCAGATGATTTCTTTGAGATTGCGTATTTAATTACAACATATCAGACTCCATGTATGATAAGAAGCCGCACTGTAACATAACTAACTCATAGAGCTCGAGTACATAATCGAAAACGCCCGTCATCAGCATATTTTTTTCTTAATAACAAGTTTGGTGCAATAGAAACATATTGACTTGGACATCCCTGTCCTTAAGGTTTGTTCATAGAACACTTTTGCTTTTACCCTTCCCTTAGGTTAGGTCCCAGGGTTAAAGAAGAACCATTAAATGCCTTGGCTACCTAACCTTCCCCCTTATTCTCCACCCTCTTCCTTTCCCTCCCCTTCCTCCTCTCTTTCTTCTCCCCTATTAGTTTTTAGTCTTCTCTTTTACAGGTATAGTTTTCCCATGGAAGAATGGCCAGACTTCAGTTGTGCTCCTTGAACAGCACAGGCTTCAACGTGCCATAGAAGAGGACCCAGGTACTCTACCACATTCACAAGCTAAGGGTTGACATCCTACTGCTACAGGAAACCTACTTTGAGATGGACCATGTACCCACGATAGTAAACAGATATTTCCCTTGCTGGCTCTACAGCTGCAACCCTGACGAAATATAAAAGGTAGTGTTGGCTTACCTAAACACCTCCAAGCCATGGTCATTTCCCAGTGCTCTGATGCACAAGGTAGATACTTAATAATAAAAATACCTATCCATGAGAAATTATTCACGATCCCTAATTTCAATCTCCACAACCAGAACCAAATTCAAATCTGTTAGTCCTTTCTTTTTACCTTAGTTAAGTTTGCAGAAGGGCTGGTGGTCATGGCAAGAAAGCTGTATTTAACCATGGATGGAATAATGGATTCCTCGTCGGGCAGGTTCCCCATCCCTTTGTCACAGGTACAGGACCTGAAATCAAAGATCACCGACATGAGGCTTGTCAACGTCTGGTGGACCCTTCATCCCCAGGTGAGAGACTACACCTAGTTTTCACAAGTCCACAACACTCACAGTAGATTAGACTACTTCCTCATCAATCACCATTTGTTCGCATGGGACCCTCCTGCTAACAGATCCTTCCAAGTGGTCTGACCAAGCTCCATCTTTCCTTGATGATCCCTGATCAGCCTAGAGGTGAGTGGGAATGGACTCTTAACCTCAACCTTCAAAACACCCAGCATGTACAGCAGTGATATCACAAGCCATTACAGACTTTTATCACCATCACATATGTGACAAGACCCCTCTCCCGATACAATGGGAAGCATCAAAGAGTGTCAGTAAAGGTTTTCATTCAACAAGGCGATAGCTTACTCACATACAAACACCTGAATCCCCCCATAAACGTAACAGGGATTCACAAACACTGGAGGACCTACTGGAGATGCAAAGTGAAAGGCCGTGTAGACACCAAATATTAAGTACACAAATGTAGTAAAAGGTTCCAAAAACAACACTGGGAAGTCTCTGTCCCATCCTGACACTGTAGCTTAATCTTTCTGAGACTACTATCGAAATCTCTACAGTCTTATGGGCCTCCAATCAGATTTACAACTGCCAGAGATACAAAACAGGAGCAACGATTAGGTGTGAATTCGCAGATGTTTAACAAGAATTGATTTCTGAGTAAAACATTTCTCACATTCTGGGCATGAATATGGCTTCTCCCCAGTGTGAATTTTTTGATGTTCAACAAGCTTTGATTTGCAAATAAAACATTTCCCACATTCTGGGCATGAATATGGCTTCTCCCCAGTGTGAATTTTTTGATGTTCAACAAGCTTTGATTTGCAAATAAAACATCTCTCACATTCTGGACATGAATATGGCTTCTCCCCTGTGTGAGTTATTAGATGTTTAACAAGAGCTGATTTCTGAGTAAAATATCTCCCACATTCTAAGCATGAATATGGCTTCTCTCCTGTGTGAATTCTAAGATGTGTAACAAGACTTGATTTTTTAGTAAAACAATTCCCACATTCTGGACATGTATATAGCTTCTCTCCTGTGTGAATTCTAAGATGTGTAACAAGATTTGATTTTTTAGTAAAACATTTCCCACATTCTAGACATGAATATGGCTTCTCTCCTGTGTGACTTTTTTGATGTCGAACAAGATGTTGTTTCTGAGTAAAACATTTCCCACATTCTGGGCATGAATATGGCTTCTCTCCTGTGTGGGTTTTTTGATGTCCAACAAGATGTGATTTCTGAGTAAAACATTTCCCACATTCTGAGCATGAATATGGCTTCTCCCCAGTGTGGGTTTTTTCATGTTGAACAAGATTTGGTTTCTGAGTAAAACATTTCCCACATTCTGGGCATGAATACGGCTTCTCCCCTGTGTGAATTTTTTGATGTTCAACAAGCTTTGATTTGCGAGTAAAACGTTTCCCACATTCTGGGCATGAATATTTCCTTTTCCCTCTGTGAGTTTTTTGATGTTCAACAAGATGTGGTTTCAGAGTAAAACATCTCTCACATTCTGGACATGAATATGGCTTCTCTCCTGTGTGGGTTTTTTGATGTCGAACAAGATGTGGTTTCTGAGTAAAACATTTCCCACATTCTGGGCATGAATATGGCTTCTCTCCTTTGTGAATTCTCTGGGCTGAGGGAATATCTAAGTCATGTTTTTCATATGGATCTTGTGTGATACCATGATCTTCTGCTTTATAATCTGTAGATATCAGATGTCTCTGTGAGCTCCTGGAACAGTCATCTGACAAGAAGAATACTGATGTTACTTTTATTTAAATAACATAATCTTATAAGTATATTCCCCCACTGAGCTGCCACTGCCTGAGTCACTTCAGACTGTGTTAAGAAGTGACGTCAGTAGCACAGGCAGCAAATGATGGCAGCGCTGCCTACTTCATTAGTAAAAAATATGCAAATCTATTCTCCTGGATGGAATTAAGAGAACAGAGCGCACTCTGTACACCACCCTATAGAGGGCAGCATCCTTAACATCATGAACGACTCAGTTATAAAGTCTTTTAATCATGATGTGGATTTAATTGCCAAATCAGTATTATCTGTCCCAAAAGGAACAGATTCCCAGCTATGGACAGCACTGTTAAGGATGTTAAGGAGACTGCCCTCTATAGGGTGGTGTACAGAGTGCACTCTGTTCTCCTAATTCCATCCAGGAGAATAGATTTGCATATTTTTTACCCATAATCCCTAGCGGAGCAGGAATGACTTGTAAGTCTCCGTACTGCCTATGTAGGCAAACACTCTCCCTGATGTGGACGAGTGTCCCCAAACCCTGGTCTATAGTCTCTCACTCTGCCAATCAGTATCCCTACGCTATGCTGAGGATGTCCCAATAGGCCGAAACAGCGCTGTCCATAGCTGGGAATCTGTTTCTTTTGGGACAGATAATACTGCTTTGGCAATTAAATCCATATCATGATTAAAAGACTTTATAACTGAGTCGTTCATGATGTTAAGGATGCTGCCCTCTATAGGGTGGTGTACAGAGTGCACTCTGTTCTCCTAATTCCATCCAGGAGAATAGATTTGCATATTTTTTACCCATAATCCCTAGCGGAGCAGGAATGACTTGAAAGTCTCCATACTGCCTATGTAGGCAAACACTCTCCCTGATGTGGACGAGTGCCCCCAAACCCTACTTCATTAGTATTCTCTGTGCTGAGACAGAGGTCAGGGATAGTGAATAGTAATGAGGCGGGGCAGGAGATGCCACCACTGCTCTAGGTCACTGTAGTGGTGAACACAATCCATGGCTGCTTAAATATGGCCACTTATGTGGAATAATACTTTAGGATGCCATAAATCTTACTGTATTACACCCCATACACACCACAGATTCTCAGCCCAAAGTCACCGCAGATCTGCTGTACCATACAGTATGTAGTATGCGTCTGAGGAGTCACAAGATAGCCGGGACTCCTAGCATCATAGATCACTAAGATACGGGGAGTCCTGGTGTGTGGACAGAGTTCAGGCTGGGAAATGTGACTGATGTACAGACCAGATTTTCTAGTCCAGATTCCATAATGTGATTGGGGTCTAAGGTGAGGCTTACACAGTGAATTCAGAAGAATTTTTCCAAATCAGCCCCCGAATCTCCATCAGATTCCTTACTGGCCAGGTGGGATTTTCCCCCTCCCATTTATTTCCATAGAGCTCTGAGGTGGAATCTGCCTGAAGATCGAGCAGGAGGATTATTATTACCAGTAGCTGAAATAATCTGCTATATAATTCTGGTAAATTCTTTCCCTTCACGAGGACTGACAGCCAGGGATGAGGAAATTCGCCTCGTTCACATCGATGTCAGGTCCTTCCATTATATTCTATACTACATTTATTCCCCCCTATAGCGGTATCACATTTATATTCAGGTATTATTAGTATTTTATCTGAATCGGGGAACAACAAATAGTCTAAACAATGTCTGACTAGAATCAGTGACCCTTCTGTGCTTTATATAGTGGTGACTCCTCACCTGGGCGGTTCCCTGTAGGAATGTCCTCCTCACACTCCTCATCACCACTCACATAGGGATCTTCCTGTATTCTCATAGATATAGCATTAATGTCACTCACATCTTTATCCTGATGGAAAATCTGGGAAACAAATAATGTAAAAGTCACCGGACAAATGGGGAAGTCACAGAGAATGTTCTAGATCATTAATCCGCATGAAGATGAAAGATGTCCTGACAGTAGCTGCAGGTCTGTGAGAAGCCGGAGAAACATATTAGATGGCGGCTCAATGACACCGCCCATGTATATAACCATATAATACTGCTGGATACAACAAGACTGACCACAAGGACTTCACAGCCCGTCTACACATCATAGGGAATATCTCCATCTACCTGATCATCCTGTGGAAGAAGAGGACTGGGACATCTCTCCGGTGTTGTCCTCTTACTGGATCTACCTGTAGGAAACACAGACAGGGACTGAATTCATTCTGTACATACAAATAATGGAAGTCCATGTGTATATAGTCATGTCTATTACCTGCTGATGTGAGGGGCTGGTGGTCCTCCATCATCACCTCCTTGTACAGATCCTTGTGTCCTTCTAAATACTCCCACTCCTCCATGGAGAAATAGACAGCGACATCCTGACACCTTATAGGAACCTGACAACACAATGATACAGTCATCACCCCGACCCCTCCAGTTACTGTATAATGTCCTAGCATTCCCAGCAGTGTCACCTCTCCAGTCAGCAGCTCCAGCATCTTGTTGGTGAGTTCTAAGATCTTCTGTCCATTGATCTGTTTCAAAGGGTGAGGTGGAGGCCCCGGAAATGGGCTCAGGGTTCCTCTCCATCCATCAAATACAAGTGTTTGACAGCGCCCACTAGAGGGCTTCTTCACTACTGTGTAATCCTGGTTATGGGGAGACACATTAATAAATCTCACTCCATACATGTCCAGAGTCCATCACCTCTCCAGTCCTATCATCTGTTATTACTATAGATAAGAATGATGTCATGATGACATCATCAGAATCTCTCACCTCTCCAGTAAGCTGGTAGATGATCTCTAGGGTGAGATTTAATAGACTTTCCGCCATCTTGTTCCTGTCTCTTTCCATCCTTGATGGGACAATCAGGAATATTCTCTTCTATAGAAGATACTGAGAGGATTCTATATTGTAGGAACCTGAATGGAGAGAAGATGAGACAATGGAAATAAAATACAATAACTGGAGATAACAATGTGATAGTGATGAGATATTTGGGTGTAGATGATGTTTGGTCTCTTTGTAGACATTGGACATGAGGTGAATAGTTGGTTACTGGTTATATGATGTACAGACTGGAATCACCGCTACAACTAATGTCATTACAGTAATGTAGAAAGGACATAAAGGGGTCAGGGGTCAGCGGTGCTCGGGGGATGTGACAAGTGTTCTTTGCTTTTTGGCACTCACGTTTTGTGTGAAGCAAGGAAAGATTTCTTCTATTACAGGCCCCATGTTGTGCTGTATTCAGGAGGGTTTTATTTACCTGGAAACCCCTTTAGTAGTCGCTGACTGTAAACTATTAACCCCTCGTGTAACATAAACCTCATGAGAGACCATGAAATAAATACAGACCCCTGACAGCCCCCTAAAGGAAGAAAAGACACAGAACAAGAGCCCAAACCACCAAATAAATGGAGAGCTCAGTGCAGATCCCATTAATAAAGACCTGAGTCCTTTAACCCCTTTTATCCCTCCACAAACTCCAGAGATTGCAGCAGGTAGTGGAAAAAATCTGCGTCCTGCTCATTCATTTATCTGAGCCTAATCCGCAGAGGAAAGCCGCAACGCTCTGCATTGGCACCCGTCACAGCAATCCCACAGCCAAATACGGTGGCGGAAATTCTCTTCATTATCCGCCGTATGGACCGCGCCGTAGTGTCTGTTATTAGGCTCCGCTCTACTGATTCTGCTACAGCTGGAAGGTTATTTGTAGCCCCATCATTACCGAGTAATCGCTGCCGCTAGATTTGATGCCCGATAGGCTACTTAGTCTCTGTACTGTAAATGATCCAAAGAGATGTCACATTTTACTAAATCTGTTACATAAAGCAGTGACATCAAGAGAGACATCCTATTAATATTATAAATGTGAAAGTTTGTGAGTTTGGATGTTTGTGGGTTTGTGTGTTCGGATGTTTGTTCCTCAATCACGCAAAACCCGCTCGACCGATTTGGCTGAAAGTTTCCACAAACATAGTCACTACACCCATTTGCGCAATAGGCTACTTTTCGTCACAATAGCGCACATACGTTTGTGTCAGGACCCCCACAAAACCCAAACTCACACCACCATCTCTGCAATCTCACACACTTTGGACCATAGCAAGCCACAAAATTCATATTGCCCTCTACAGCCTCGCCCCTAACCCCACACAATCACATATACATATACTTTACCACTTTGCCCCTCACCTTAACGATACTCCAGGAGGCGCTCTTTAACGCTCTGGAGCAGCCATGTTTGCCGACCCCCACCGCTCTGACAATCCGCGACACCACCCACCCATGTCAATACCCCTAGGAGGTCTAATAAATGCAAAAAAAAAAGTTTAAAAAAAAAAGTAAAAAAAATATAAAAACAAATAAAAAGGATTAAAAATTCAAATCACCCCTCTTTCCCTAGAACACATATAAAAGTAGTTAAAAACTGTGAAACACATACATAATAGGTATCCCCGCGTCCGAAATTGCCCGCTCCACAAAGCTATACAAATATTTTTCCTGTTCGGTAAACGCCGTAGCGGGAAAAATGGTCAAAAGTGCCAAACCGCCATTTTTTCACTGTTTTGATTCTGATAAAAATTTGAATAAAAAGTGATCAAAGCAATAACATTTCCCGAAAATGGTAGAACTACAAAGTACACCCAACCCCGCAAAAAAAGACGCCCTAAACATCCCCATGCACGCACATATAAAAAAGTTACGGCTGTCGGAATATGGCGACTTTTCAAAAAAAAAAATTTTTTAACACAGTTTTGGATTATTTTAAGGGGTCAAAATGTAAATAAAACCATAGAAATTTGGTATCCCCGGAATCGTAACGAAACACAGAATACAGGGGACATGTCATTTTGGTTGCACAGTGAACGCCGTAAAACCAAAGCCCGTAAGAAAGTTGCAGAACTGCATTTTTACTTCAAATCCACCCCATTCTGAATTTTTTCCCTGCTTCCCAGTACATTATATAGAATAAATAATGGCGGCATCATGAAGAAAAATTTGTCCCAGGAAAAATTAAGACCTCATATGACTCTGGGAGCAGAGAAACTTATACACACTACCAAAACCTTACCCACGCCTGTAAATACCCACTTCTACAATCACCGCAGACGAAGTCGCGGGTACCAGCTAGTTACTAATACTGCAGGGGGCTAATCCCTGGTCTGTACCCCAGAATATGAGAGACATCAGAAAACTGAAGAGAAGTGTCTAGTGTGAATATGCTTAATGTGCTTTAACATACAGTCCCATGTAAATACATCACTCCCTCCCCCTCCTCACATACAGTCCCATGTAACTACATCATTCCCTCCCCCTCCTCACATACAGTCCCATGTAACTACGTCACTCCCTCCCCTCCTCACATACAGTCCCATGTAACTACGTCACTCCCACTCCCTCCCCCTCCTCACATACAGTCCCATGTAACTACGTCACTCCCTCCCCTCCTCACATACAGTCCCATGTAACTACGTCACTCCCTCCCCTCCTCACATACAGTCCCATGTAACTACGTCACTCCCTCCCCCTCCTCACATACAGTCCCATGTAACTACATCACTCCCTCCCCCTCCTCACATACAGTCCCATGTAACTACGTCACTCCCTCCCCCTCCTCACATACAGTCCCATGTAACTACGTCACTCCCTCCCCCTCCTCACATACAGTCCCATGTAACTACGTCACTCCCTCCCCCTCCTCACATACAGTCCCATGTAACTACGTCACTCCCTCCCCCTCCTCACATACAGTCCCATGTAACTACGTCACTCCCTCCCCCTCCTCACATACAGTCCCATGTAACTACGTCACTCCCTCCCCCTCCTCACATACAGTCCCATGTAACTACGTCACTCCCTCCCCCTCCTCACATACAGTCCCATGTAACTACGTCACTCCCTCCCCCTCCTCACATACAGTCCCATGTAACTACGTCACTCCCTCCCCCTCCTCACATACAGTCCCATGTAACTACATCCCTCCCTCCCCCAACTCACATACAGTCCCATGTAACTACGTCACTCCCTCCTCACATACAGTCCCATGTAACTACATCACTCCCTCCCCCTCCTCACATACAGTCCCATGTAACTACGTCACTCCCTCCCCCTCCTCACATACAGTCCCATGTAACTACGTCACTCCCTCCCCCTCCTCACATACAGTCCCATGTAACTACATCACTTCCTCCCCCTCCTCACATACAGTCCCATGTAACTACATCACTCCCTCCCCCCTCACATACAGTCCCATGTAACTACGTCACTCCCTCCTCACATACAGTCCCATGTAACTACATCACTCCCTCCCCCTCCTCACATACAGTCCCATGTAACTACATCACTCCCTCCCCCTCCTCACATACAGTCCCATGTAACTACATCACTCCCTCCCCCTCCTCACATACAGTCCCATGTAACTACATCACTCCCTCCCCCTCCTCACATACAGTCCCATGTAACTACATCACTCCCTCCCCCTCCTCACATACAGTCCCATGTAACTACATCACTTCCTCCCCCTCCTCACATACAGTCCCATGTAACTACATCACTCCCTCCCCCTCCTCACATACAGTCCCATGTAAATACATCCCTCCCCCTCCTCACATACAGTCCCATGTAAGCCCCTTCCCCTCTTACCATGCAGTCTCTCTCTTCACCACAGTTCACACTTGTACATATTATTTACTGCAGAGCTAAAGGACCTGCGATGACGTCATGATCATGTGACCAGACTCCTGTGTGGGCGGAGCTATAGTGTGAGGTGATAATGAGGTTGCTCCTCCCTCCATTGTAGACAATTCATTACTGAGGTGAGGAGAATGGAGATATTACAGGAACTGCCCCAGAAACCCCCAATCTGTTCCCCTCAGTACAGGAGCAGCGAGAGGGGAGTCTATAGGGGGGGTCATTGTATATACAGTGGATTTTGTCAACTATATATGATGCGTTTAAAATGGAGTCCTTACAAATGATATGTATACCGCCTGCTACAAAATCGACTGAAAAATGTCACATGACGTCATGTACAAAATTACCAAATATTCGTCATCCAGGAAAGAAAGATTATGAATGATAATCTGTTTTCCCTTAGCCCAAACAGCAGCACACCTGGGGTATTCCTGCCTCTATCAGCTGTTAGGACAGAATTTTTAATTACCTAACAGCTTTTGACCCCTA
The DNA here is from genome assembly GCF_031893055.1 of Leptodactylus fuscus. Taxonomy (NCBI): domain Eukaryota; kingdom Metazoa; phylum Chordata; class Amphibia; order Anura; family Leptodactylidae; genus Leptodactylus; species Leptodactylus fuscus. Next base: position 14,677,192 of record NC_134265.1, read on the forward strand.
TAAGAGGCCGGAAGACCTGCTCCCCCTTGTGTTAGTAACAAGTATAGCATAAAAAGAGCAATTACAAAGTAATACACACACATAAAGAATCTATACAACAGTACCTCCTAGGGAGGGAGCCTTGTGCTGCTGTTTGGGCTAAGGGAAAACAGATTATCATTCATAATCTTTCTTTCCCCCTACGCCCAACAGCAGCACAACTGGGGATTTAGCAAGTATTGTTTCCCCTAGGGCGGGTTATCCTGGCAGGCAGATGCCAAGACGGAGTGCCCAAATGCTGTAGCATCGGCCGTACGCCAGTCCAGTCTGTAATGTTTGGCAAAAGTCAGCTGTGAGCTCCAAGAAGCTGCAGCACATATCTGCTCCAAGGAGAGGAACCGTGTCTCTGCCCATGATGTCGCCACTGATCGGGTGGCATGGGCTCGTAAAAATTCTGGAACAGGAAGCTCTTGGGCCCGTAGGGAACAACTAATGGCCTCTCTGGTCCATCTTGACAGGGTTACCTTGGATGCTTTAGCGCCTCTATTGTGGCCAAACACATTAACCAGAAGATTCTCTGATCTTCGGAACGGTGCTGTATGGTCTAGGTAAATACGTAGTGCTCTTACCAGATCCAGTGTGTGTAGCTTCTCCTCCTGCTCCGAAGCAGGCGAGGGAAAGAAAGCCGGCAAGGCAATTACCTGGTTGGTATTCTGAAGTGTGGGTACCTTTGGCAAGAATCCCGGGACGAACCTCAGCTGGACCCTGTCTGGAAAGAAGGTTATGAAGGGCTCAGAGGCCGCTAGGGCCTGTAGTTCACCAACTCGCTTAGCGGAGGTTATTGCCAGCAGGAAAGTCACTTTAAATGACAGGTACTTCCAGTCCACTTCAGATAATGGTTCGAAGGGGGGTGCACAGAGCCCTTGTAGAACCGCGGCCAGGTCCCACCTTGGGACAGGGGGCCGTACTTGGGGGCGGAGCCTGGCAGCCCCCCTCAGGAACTGTTTGACGGAGGGTCTTGTGATAATCGCGTCTCCAGGAGAGCAGATAGAGCTGACACTTGGACCTTGAGGGTGGCAGGTGCTAGTCCTCTTTCCAGGCCGTCTGTAAGAACTCTAGGACTGCATCTCTGTCTGGATCGCGCTGGTTGCCTGTACACCAGTTTTGGAATATCCGGGCGATCCTTCGGTAGCTCTGATTGGTTGCCTCTGCTCTTGAGTGGGCTAAGGTACTTAGCACTCCCTGGGACAATCCTCTGTCTGCGCGTATGGCGCGGTTAACCTCCAGGCAGTGAGGTTGAATTTGTCTAAGCCCAGGCAAGGCCAACTGTTCAGTGACACCAGGTTCCTGACTGGTGGAAGCCTCCAGTAGTTCCCCCGACTCATTAGGATGAGGTCGGTGAACCATGCCCTTTTTGGCCAGAACGGCATGATCACTATTGCCGAAGTCTGGTCCTGCCTGAGTTTCGCCAATACCTTTGGGATCATCGGGATGGGAGGGAACACATATGCCAGTTCGAACCTCCATGGTATTGACAGGGCATCCACAGCCAAAGGGTTGTCTTCCCGGTACAGGGAGCAAAACCTTTCTACTTTGGCGTTGTGTTGGGTGGCCATCAGATCCACCTCAGGGAGACCCCACCTCCTGGTCAGGTAGTGTAAGATGTCCTGATCCAAGGACCATTCGCCTGCAGTAGGGCGGCCTCTGCTGAGTTGATCTGCTACGATGTTCAGGCGGCCCTGGATGTGTACCGCGGCCAGCTGGGAGAGGTTCCGTTCTGCCCAAGAGAAGATCCGGTTAGCAACTTGCAGGAGCGAGGGGGACCTGGTTCCTCCCTGCTTGTTGATATAATGGACTGCTGTCAGATTGTCCGACCTTACCTTGACCGCTTTCCTCTGCAGAACCGGTGCAAACGACAGAAGAGCTCGATGAACTGCGGTAAGCTCGCGCCAGTTGGATGAGCGCGTCCTCTCCCGCTGATTCCACGTACCTTGTACCGGGGTCTCCCCCAGATGAGCTCCCCAACCTGTGAGGGAGGCATCTGTAGTCAACAGGGTCCAGGCGGGCTGGACTGAGGACTTCCCATTGCGCAGATGGGTCCACCAGGGCAAGGTTTGCCGGGTGCTGATGGTTAACTGGATAGGCTTCTGTAATCCTGTAGGACTGTGATTCCAGACTCTCAAGATCTCGTTCTGTAATGGGCGCATATGCCATAGGGCCCAAGGAACTGCTTCTATGGTGGCGGACATCAATCCTAGGACCTTCATAGCCGTCCTGATGGTGACCCTCCGTGTAGTGGCTAAGTGATGAACCGCCCGAGCAATCTTCCTACACACAGTTCCACATGCCAGAGGATTAGATACGCGCATCTGCCCAATTACCACACGCAAGAGAATTAGATACACTGGCCAGCACACAGTATCACAAGCCAGAGGATTAGATACGCACGTCATCACACAGTACCACACGTCAGAGAATTAGATACACACATCTGCACACAGTACCACAAGCCGGAGGATTACATACACATGTCTTAACACAATACCACACACCAGAGGATTAGAAACGCACATCTGCACACAGTTCCACACTCCACAGGATTACATCCGCGCCACTGCACACAATACCACATGTCGTAGGATTGGATACGTGAGATAAGGCTGCTGTAGGAGCAGTGTAATATAGTATGTGAACCTAAATTCATAAAAGTTGTGAAGCCATGTCATTTACCAGGATAAAAAGTAGCCTATATTTTAATTGAGGTGACAAACTATCTGTGTGCCAAATTTCATCCAAATCCGTTCAGCCGTTTTTGTGTGAATGAGGACGTATCTCTGTGCACCTGATTTATCAGTATATAGTTGCTGCAGGTAGGTTCATGATGGTCTCAGTATATTCTGTAGTTGCTATAGGTAGGTCCTCCCTACAGCAACTCCATTCTAGTCTCACTAGAGAATTGACTAGAACAGAGTTGCTGCAGGTAGGTTCATGGTCTGGGTGTATTCTGTAGTTACTATAGGTAGGTCCATGGTCTGGGTGTATTCTGTAGTTACTATAGGTAGGTCCATGGTCTGGGTGTGTTCTGTAGTTACTATAGGTAGGTTCATGGTCTGGGTGTGTTCTGTAGTTACTATAGGTAGGTTCATGGTCTGGGTGTATTCTGTAGTTACTATAGGTAGGTTCATGGTCTGGGTGTATTCTGTAGTTACTATAGGTAGGTTCATGGTCTGGGTGTATTCTGTAGTTACTATAGGTAGTTCCATGGTCTAGGTGTGTTCTGTAGTTACTATAGGTAGGTTCATGGTCTGGGTGTATTCTGTAGTTACTATAGGTAGGTCCATGGTCTGGGTGTATTCTGTAGTTACTATAGGTAGGTCCATGGTCTGGGTGTGTTCTGTAGTTACTATAGGTAGGTTCATGGTCTGGGTGTATTCTGTAGTTACTATAGGTAGGTCCATGGTCTGGGTGTGTTCTGTAGTTACTATAGGTAGGTTCATGGTCTGGGTGTATTCTGTAGTTACTATAGGTAGGTCCTTGGTCTGGGTGTATTCTGTAGTTACTATAGGTAGGTCCATGGTCTGGGTGTATTCTGTAGTTACTATAGGTAGGTCCATGGTCTGGGTGTATTCTGTAGTTACTATAGGTAGATCCATGGTCTGGGTGTATTCTGTATTTACTATAGGTAGGTCCATGGTCTGGGTGTATTCTGTAGTTACTATAGGTAGGTCCATGGTCTGGGTGTATTCTGTAGTTACTATAGGTAGGTCCATGGTCTGGGTGTATTCTGTAGTTACTATAGGTAGGTCCATGGTCTGGGTGTATTCTGTAGTTACTATAGGTAGGTTCATGGTCTGGGTGTATTCTGTAGTTACTATAGGTAGGTTCATGGTCTGGGTGTATTCTGTAGTTACTATAGGTAGGTCCATGGTCTGGGTGTATTCTGTAGTTACTATAGGTAGGTCCATGGTCTGGGTGTATTCTGTAGTTACTATAGGTAGGTCCATGGTCTGGGTGTATTCTGTAGTTACTATAGGTAGGTTCATGGTCTGGGTGTATTCTGTAGTTACTATAGGTAGGTCCATGGTCTGGGTGTATTCTGTAGTTACTATAGGTAGGTCCATGGTCTGGGTGTATTCTGTAGTTACTATAGGTAGGTCCATGGTCTGGGTGTGTTCTGTAGTTACTATTCGAGATGAGCCAATAGTAAAATATTCGATGTTCGGTATCCGTTCCAAATAGCATCTCAATATTCGACTATTGAATATCAAACCCCATTATAGTCTATGGGAGAAAATGCTTTGTTTCAGGGGATCCCACCATTCGACTCAGGAGGGTCACCAAGTCCACTTTGACACCTCAGCATATGATGCCAACACCTCTAAAATGCAACTGGGACAGCAGGGGAAGCATGTCTGGGGGCATCTAACACACCAAAGTCCCTGTATTACCACACTATCACAGCCTAACAACTACACACTTTCCACATTCAAAAAATCCTGTATCAAAGTGGGAAAATACCTGGAAACCTTCTTTACGGTGCATTCACACTACTGATACGCTGCCTGATTCTGAACATTAAAACACATTCAGAATCAGCGCGTATAAAGCAGCTCCATTCATTAATATGGGAGCCGGCATACATGCACTCCCCATTGAAATGAATGGGCTGCTTTTTTCACTACGAGCGCTCCCATTGAAGTGAATGGGAAATGCTCGCGTGTACGGCTCGGAATGAGCTGAGCTAGCCGTACACGCGAGCACTTCCCTTTCACTTCAATGGGAGCGCTCGTAGTAAAAAAAAGCAGCCCATTCATTTCAATGGGGAGCGCTTGTATGCCAGCTCCCATAGAAATGAATGGGATCTGCTTTATACACGCTGATTCTGAACATGTTTTAACGTTCAGAATCAGGCAGCGTATCAGTAGTGTGAATGCACCCTTACTTCCCAAATGGATGGACACAAACCTAAATTTAAGCTCAAAAATCATTAACAAGCACCCCTTTAAATCACATTGCCCATGACAACCACAGATGGAATAGACAATGGGAAATCCAAAAGCCCTCACCCTTAACTGTCATTTTGAGTGTGTGTGTGATGTGGTAAGACCAAAATTCACTTTTCTAGCCCTTGACAGGAGCCCTTCCAAATTAAGTTACAGGCCCTTAAGCTGAGCTACCAGCAGAGATTGAGGCTCTTGAGGTGACTTCAGCCTCCACCTGCAGAGTTTTAGGCCCTTTGGGTGAGTTCAGCCTTGCACCAGCAGAGTGTTAGCCCCTTTAAAATTCTTAGCCCCTAAAACAGTGGTTCCAGAACCATCACTCTCATTGTGTTGGATTGATGCAGTGGATTGGACTGAGGACCCAGACATTGACCTTATTATTTATTATTATTGTTTATTTATATAGCACCATTAATTCCATGGTGCTTTACATTATTACATTAATTCCATGGTGCTTTACATTATTATATTAATTCCATGGTGCTTTACATTATTATATTAATTCCATGATGCTTTACATTTGGGGGTTACATACAATTCACAAAATATACAGGTACATATCATACTAACAGTGATCGGCTGGCACAGTGGGGTAGAGGGCCCTGCCCGCGAGGGCTTACAATCTATGAGGGAAGGGGGGTAGAGACAGAAGGAGAGGGGGAGACTGTACAGATGGCGGTGCGGTGATAGTGTTATTGGGGGGTGTAGGCCTTCCTGAATAGGGGAGTCTTCAGGGCCTTCTTGAATCCTGTGATTGTGGGGTCAGTCTTATGTGTCGTGGTAAGGAGTTCCAGAGTATGGGGGATGCACGGGAGAAGTCTTGGAGACGGTTGTGTGAGGAGCGGATGAGAGCAGAGCGGAGTAGGAGGTCATTGGAGGATCTGAGGTTACGTGTGGGCAGGTAACGGGAGATGAGGTCAGAGATATATGGAGGGGACAGGTTGTGGATGGCTTTGTATGTTAGCGTTAGTAGCTTGAACTCAATTCGCTGGGCTATGGGTAACCAGTGGAGGGACTGGCAGAGGGGAGCAGCCGATGAAGATCGGGCTGTGAGGTGGATTAAGCGAGCAGCACAGTTTAAGGTGGACTGGAGGGGGGCGAGGGTGTTAGCTGGGAGTCCATGGAGAAGGGTGTTGCAGTAGTCTAGGCGGGAGATTATGAGGGCCTGGACGAGCATCTTGGTAGTTTCTGGGGTGAGGAAGGAGCGGATTCGGTGGATGTTCTTGAGCTGGAGGCGACAAGAGGTGTTGAGGGTTTGAATATGTGGTTTGAAGGATAAGTCGGAGTCCAGGGTTACCCCAAGGCATCGGGCCTGTGGGACAGGGGTAAGTGGGGTTCCATTAACTTTGATAGATGGGTCAGGTGGAGGGGCCATACAGGATGGGCTGAAGATGATAAACTCTGTTTTCTCCATGTTGAGTTTGAGAAAGCGGGAGAGGAAGGAGGCTACGGCTGCTAAACAATCTGGAACTCTGGCCAACAGGGAGGTAATGTCTGGTCCAGAGATGTAGATTTGGGTGTCGTCGGCATAGCAATGGTACTGAAAGCCATGAGATTCTATGAGTTGGCCCAGGCCAAGGGTGTAGATGGAGAACAGGAGGGGTCCTAGGACGGAGCCTTGGGGGACACCTACAGAGAGAGGGCGAGGTGAGGAGGTGGTGTGCGAGTGGGAGACGCTGAATGTGCAGTCAGAGAGGTATGAGGAGATCCAGGAATGGGCCAGGTCTGAGATACCAAGGGATGAGAGAATTTCTAACAGGAGGGAGTGGTCAACTGTGTCAAAGGCAGAGGAGAGGTCACGGAGGAGGAGGAGGACAGAGTAATGGCGCTTGGCTTTGGCGGTTAGCAGGTCGTTAGTGACTTTTGTTAGGGCAGTTTCAGTGGAGTGCCGGGGTCTGAAGCCTGACTGAAGTCTGTCAAAGAGCAGGTTGGACGAGAGATAGGAGGAGAGTTCTGAGTGGACGTATTGCTCGAGAAGTTTTGAGGCGTACGGGAGCAGTGAGATGGGACGATAGTTGGCAGGAGAGGACGGGTCAAGGGACGGTTTCTTAAGTATAGGAGTGACAGTGGCGTGTTTGAAGGCTGAGGGGAAGGATCCATTGGTTAGGGATAGATTGAAGAGATGGATTAGGGCTGGAGTGATAACTTCAGTGAGCTTGGGGATGAGATGTGATTGAATCGGGTCGAGCGCACAGGAGGTGAGGTGGGATTTGGAGATTAGGGAGGAGAGTTTTTCATCAGTGATGGAGGAGAAACAGGTCAGGGATGGGGAGCAGCGAGTAGTTGGGTGGATGGATTGTCGGGGGAGTAGGGTGAGGCTGTCTCTGATGGTGTCAATTTTAGTTTTAAAGTAGGAGGCAAAGTCGTCAGCTGAGATGTGATGTCGGAGGGGGGGCGGGAGGACGGAGGAGGGAGTTGAAGGTGGAGAATAGTTGTTTGGGGTTGCGAGAGAGTGCGGATATGAGTGTGGTGAAGTAGACCTGCTTGGCGGCGGTGAGTGCGTTCTTAAATGTGAGAACTGCCTCTTTGTACCTGAGGAAGTCCTCCTGGGAGTGGCTTTTCTTCCAGAGGCGCTCTGCAACCCGCGAGGCACATCTCAGTTTTTTAGTCTGGTCAGTGTGCCAGGGTTGTCTATTGGTTGGTCGGGCTCTGGAGTTTGTGTAGGGGGCTACAGAATCAAGGGCTGAGGTAATGGTGGTATTATAGAAGGCAGCAGCGGCATCTGTGTCCTGGATTGAGGATATGTCAGCGAGTGGTAGGAGAGAGTCTGAGAGGGTGCAGGTGTCAAGGCGGTTGAGGTTCCTGCGGGGGCGTGGTGGTTTAGAGAGTGGGGGGTCCGTTGGAGAAGAGAGGGCAGAGAACGTTAGCAGGTTGTGGTCAGAGAGCGTGGATGGAGAGTTAGAGAGGTTGCATATGGAGCAGAGGCGGGTGAATATTAGGTCTAGTGTGCCCCCCTTTGTGTGGGTGCCAGAAGAGGACCAGAGGGAGAGACCAAAGGAGGTGGTGAGGGACAAGAGACTGGAGGCGGAAGGGTGGTCTGTGTTAATGGGGATGTTGAAATCCCCCATGATGATGGTGGGGGTGTCTGTAGATAGGAAGTGTGTGAGCCAGGTGGTGAAGTGGTCGATAAAGGCAGCGGTAGGTCCTGGCGGTCGGTATATGACGGCCAGTCGGAGGTTGGCGGGTGAGTAGATACGAACAAAATGCACTTCAAAGGAGGGGGGGGCTAAGGGCAGGTAGCGCCTGGATAGGGGCAAATGAACACTTGTCTGACAGGAGGTCGCCTACACCTCCACCAGGTTTGTTGTTGGGGCGGGGAGTATGTGAGAATTGCAGACCTCCATAGGCGAGTGCAGCGGGGGAGGCGGTGTCTGAGGGTGTCAGCCATGTTTCAGTGAGACCGAGAAATGTAAAATCATTGAGAATGAAAAGGTCGTGGATGTAGGTAAGTTTATTACATACGGAGCGGGCATTCCACAGTGCACCGGGGAGGGCAGGGGGAGGGGTAGGAGTGAGTGAGATTGGTTTGAGATTTCGGGGGTTCCGTGCTCTAGCGCCAGTTGTGGGAAAACGGCTGACAGTGGAGATTTGCTGTGGAGGTCCAGGGTTAGGAGATATGTCACCAGAAGTAAGGAGGAGCAGGGAGAGGGACAGCAGGTGTAGGTAGGAGAGGCTGCGGGGGGGTTGTATGTGTCTGGGGCGGAAAGCCTGCAGGTTTGTGAGGAGCTGTGCAGAGAAAGTTACAGTCCTATGAAAAAGTTTGGGCACCCCTATTAATCTTAATCATTTTTTGTTCTAAATATTTTGGTGTTTGCAACAGCCATTTCAGTTTGATATATCTAATAACTGATGGACACAGTACTATTTCAGGATTGAAATGAGGTTTATTGTACTAACAGAAAATGTGCAATATGCATTAAACCAAAATTTGACCGGTGCAAAAGTATGGGCACCCTTATCATTTTATTGATTTGAATTCCCCTAACTACTTTTTACTGACTTACTGAAGCACAAAATTGGTTTTGTAACCTCAGTGAGCTTTGAACTTCATAGCCAGATGTATCCAATCATAAGAAAAGGTATTTAAGGTGGCCAATTGCAAGTTGTTCTCCTATTTGAATCTCCTCTGAAGAGTGGCATCATGGGCTACTCAAAACAACTCTCAAATGATCTGAAAACAAAGATTGTTCAACATAGTTGTTCAGCGGAAGGATACAAAAAGCTGTCTCAGAGATTTAACCTGTCAGTTTCCACTGTGAGGAACATAGTAAGGAAATGGAAGACCACAGGGACAGTTCTTGTTAAGCCCAGAAGTGGCAGGCCAAGAAAAATATCAGAAAGGCAGAGAAGAAGAATGGTGAGAACAGTCAAGGACAATCCACAGACCACCTCCAAAGAGCTGCAGCATCATCTTGCTGCAGATGGTGTCACTGTGCATCGGTCAACTATACAGCGCACTTTGCACAAATAGAAGCTGTATGGGAGAGTGATGAGAAAGAAGCCGTTTCTGCACGTACGCCACAAATAGAGTTGCCTGAGGTATGAAAAAGCACATTTGGACAAGGCAGCTTCATTTTGGAAACAAAAATTGAGTTGTTTGGTTATAAAAAAAAGGCGTTATGCATGGCGTCCAAAAAGAAACAGCATTCCAAGAAAAACACATGCTACCCACTGTAAAATTTGGTGGAGGTTCCATCATGCTTTGGGGCTGTGTGGCCAATGCCGGCATCGGGAATCTTGTTAAAGTTGAGGGTCGCATGGATTCCACTCAGTATCAGCAGATTCTTGAGAATAATGTTCAAGAATCAGTGACGAAGTTGAAGTTACGCCGGGGATGGATATTTCAGCAAGACAATGATCCAAAACACCGCTCCAAATCCTCAGGCATTCATGCAGAGGAACAATTACAATGTTCTGGAATGGCCATCCCAGTCCCCAGACCTGAATATCATTGAACATCTGTGGGATGATTTGAAGCGGGCTGTCCATGCTCGGCGACCATCTAACTTAACTGAACTTGAATTGTTTGTCCAAAATACCTTTATCCAGGAACTGATTAAAAGCTACAGGAAGCGACTAGAGGCTGTTATCTTTGCAAAAGGAGGATCTACTAAATATTAATGTCACTTTTCTGTTGAGGTGCCCATACTTTTGCACCGGTCAAATTTTGGTTTAATGCATATTGCACATTTTCTGTTAGTACAATAAACCTCATTTCAATCCTGAAATATTACTGTGTCCATCAGTTATTAGATATATCAAACTGAAATGGCTGCTGCAAATACCAAAATATTTAGAACTAAAAATGATTAAGATTAATAGGGGTGCCCAAACTTTTTCATAGGACTGTATATGGTGGGGTAGGAGAGAGGGAGAGATGAGGATTTCTTTACTGACCAGACTGGTTTGGGGTGGAAAGGTGGTTTTTACAAGGATTGGGAGAACAACAGTGATTGAAATGAGAAACATTTCTGGTAGACAAGTGAGCAGTTTACAGCAGTTGGATTATGTTACCTTGATTTTGATTGTGAAATTGATAACATTTTGGCATCAAGTCCTGGGGGTAACTTTTATTTAGAGGGCCGCAAAGGTGGAGAATTGGCTGCAACCACTACTATCGGTAATGGTCCTCTAATATACATTAATACATTACCTCTACAGGGTTCTGATCAGGTGTTAATAGTCCAAACAACATGCTCCAGTACTTTAGCTGTAGATCAGAAACTACTTTCCCTTCCGACACCAGATTTAACCAAGCTTCACCACCATCATCATCATCATCATCCTGCTGAGATGGAGCCACTAAAGGAAACCTTGCTTTCAAAGGTATGTCCTGGAGCAGCGACTGAGCCAAATCTAAACACCGAGTCCTTTGGAACTGAACAAAATTCAAAGTGTCAAAAGACTTTAGAGACTGTTGAAAGTAATGGGATCCAGAATGAGGAGTTCATCACAAGGCTGACAGACCCAACTCCACATGCTGCAGCACAAGCCACCAGCAGTCAGACTAAGATGGTCTCTTCAGGGTTCACACTACCACTGGATTCCGTTATGAAGGTGTCTCTTCTTCAAGCAAGACACAAGATTCTTCGGCAGCCTGCTTTGTCTCCCCGCCCAATATTCCTGGCAGGAGTGCTGAAACACCACCCTCCTCCTCCTCCTCCTCCTCCTCCTCCTCCTCCACCCTCCTCCTCCTCCTCCTCCTCCACCCTCCTCCTCCTCCTCCTCCTCCTCCTCCTCCTCCTCCACCCTCCTCCTCCTCCTCCTCCTCCTCCTCCTCCTCCTCCTCTAGACACAACCCCAACTGCACGTGCTCTGGTTGTGTAATGTGTTATTGTTCCTGGTAGTTGTGATGTCACAGGAAGGGGCGGGGTCTCTCCGAGGTGGGCGGGGTCTCGGCCATCCCTGCTCTGTGCTGTATAGAGGGAGGCGGAGCCGAGCACATGGAGATGGAGAAGAGAAAGCAGTGAGGTGTCTGGTGGTGTCCTGTAATATCTCCATTCTCCTCACCTCAGTAATGAATTGTCTAGAATGGAGGGAGGAGCAACCTCATTATCACCTCACACTATAGCTCCGCCCACACAGGAGTCTGGTCACATGATCATGACGTCATCGCAGGTCCTTTAGCTCCGCAGTAAATAATATGTACAAGTGTGAACTGTGGTGAAGAGAGAGAGAGACTGCGGGGTAAGAGGGGAAGGGGCTTACATGGGACTGTATGTGAGGAGGGGGAGAGACAGGATTGTATTACATGGGACTGTATGTGAGGAGGGGAGGGAGTGATGTAGTTACATGGGACTGTATGTGAGGAGGGGGAGGGAGTGATGTAGTTACATGGGACTGTATGTGAGGAGGGGGAGGGAGTGATGTAGTTACATGGGACTGTGTGAGGAGGGGGAGGGAGTGATGTAGTTACATGGGACTGTATGTGAGGAGGGGGAGGGAGTGATGTAGTTACATGGGACTGTATGTGAGGAGGGGGAGGGAGTGATGTAGTTACATGGGACTGTATGTGAGGAGGAGGGAGTGATGTAGTTACATGGGACTGTATGTGAGGAGGGGGAGGGAGGGATGTAGTTACATGGGACTGTATGTGAGGGGGGGAGGGAGTGATGTATTTACATGGGACTGTATGTGAGGAGGGGGGAGGGAGTGATGTAGTTACATGGGACTGTATGGGGGGAGGGAGTGATGTAGTTACATGGGACTGTATGTGAGGAGGGGGAGGGAGGGATGTAGTTACATGGGACTGTATGTGAGGGGGGGAGGGAGTGATGTATTTACATGGGACTGTATGTGAGGAGGGGGGAGGGAGTGATGTAGTTACATGGGACTGTATGTGAGGAGGGGGAGGGAGTGATGTAGTTACATGGGACTGTATGTGAGGAGGGGGAGGGGGTGATGTAGTTACATGGGACTGTATGTGAGGAGGGAGAGGGAGGGATGTAGTTACATGGGACTGTATGTGAGGAGGGGGGAGGGAGTGATGTAGTTACATGGGACTGTATGTGAGGAGGGGGAGGGAGTGATGTAGTTACATGGGACTGTATGTGAGGAGGGGGAGGGGGTGATGTAGTTACATGGGACTGTGTGAGGAGGGGGAGGGAGTGATGTAGTTACATGGGACTGTATGTGAGGAGGGGGAGGGAGTGATGTAGTTACATGGGACTGTATGTGAGGAGGGGGAGGGAGTGATGTAGTTACATGGGACTGTATGTGAGGAGGAGGGAGTGATGTAGTTACATGGGACTGTATGTGAGGAGGGGGAGGGAGGGATGTAGTTACATGGGACTGTATGTGAGGGGGGGAGGGAGTGATGTATTTACATGGGACTGTATGTGAGGAGGGGGGAGGGAGTGATGTAGTTACATGGGACTGTATGGGGGGAGGGAGTGATGTAGTTACATGGGACTGTATGTGAGGAGGGGGAGGGAGGGATGTAGTTACATGGGACTGTATGTGAGGGGGGGAGGGAGTGATGTATTTACATGGGACTGTATGTGAGGAGGGGGGAGGGAGTGATGTAGTTACATGGGACTGTATGTGAGGAGGGGGAGGGAGTGATGTAGTTACATGGGACTGTATGTGAGGAGGGGGAGGGGGTGATGTAGTTACATGGGACTGTATGTGAGGAGGGAGAGGGAGGGATGTAGTTACATGGGACTGTATGTGAGGAGGGGGGAGGGAGGGATGTAGTTACATGGGACTGTATGTGAGGAGGGGGGAGGGAGTGATGTAGTTACATGGGACTGTATGTGAGGAGGGGAGGGAGTGATGTAGTTACATGGGACTGTATGTGAGGAGGGGGGAGGGAGTGATGTAGTTACATGGGACTGTATGTGAGGAGGGGGAGGGAGTGATGTAGTTACATGGGACTGTATGTGAGGAGGGGGAGGGAGTGATTTAGTTACATGGGACTGTATGTGAGGAGGGGGATGGAGTGATGTAGTTACATGGGACTGTATGTGAGGAGGGAGTGATGTAGTTACATGGGACTGTATGTGAGGAGGGGGAGGGAGTGATGTAGTTACATGGGACTGTATGTGAGGAGGGGGAGGGAGTGATGTAGTTACATGGGACTGTATGTGAGGAGGGGGAGGGAGTGATGTAGTTACATGGGACTGTATGTTGGATGACGGGAGCGAGTGATGGGAGTCGTTGTCATGGATACAGGGTCATTTGGGTGTTTCTGGCATCTAAGGTGGGGGGAGGGGTAGTGTCATACACAATATTACATGTCCAGCAGTGTCCCTCACACAGTAATATATGCTCATGTTTGCATGTAATGGGGGGCATGGTCCCTGGGGGGGCCTGCTGCATGTGTTTGTGTGGGATCCCAGGGGTATTGACTTTGTGTGTTGGGTTCCTGGGGCACTGCTTGTGTGAGAGGGAGTTCAGGAGATGGTCCTGGGGTGCTGTCACTTGTGTCCTTGTTTGGAGGTCCCTGGGATGCTACCTGTGTGTGTGAGGGGGTGCTGGTGGTGGCCCCTTGGGTACTTCCACCTGTGGGCATGTGGTAGAAGTCCCAAGGTACTACTGTGTAGTGTTTGGGTCACTTGGGTGCTGCCTTCATGTAAATGGGGGATTCCTGCAGTGCTGCCTGTATGTGGACGGGGGTAATTGATGGGCCCCGAGATGCTACCACCTGTGTGTGTTTGGGAATGCTGCCTGTGTGTTGGAGGGGTTCGACACCTGGGGTGATGCCACCTATGTGTTAGAGTGCTCCTGCTGTACGCTGAGGGGGATGGGGGCTGCCATCTGTATCCTGAGAGGGGCGCAGGGGCTGCTGTCTGTATGCTAGGGGAAATCCAGGACCTGGGGGCTGCCGCCTGTGTGCTGAGGTGATCCAGGCACTAGAGGGGTACCACTCCCAAATGGTGGTCTCTAAGCATTTCCTGTGTGTCATGAGATATCAGGAAGTGGAAAAAGCGTAACAATAGGAGAGTGGAGAGGGGATTCGGGGGTCGGGTGCTGGTTCCAGTCACATTACCCAAGACCAAAACACCCTGGCTGACCTCAATGGGAGCTGAGCTGCAGTAACAGGGCCTGGCCGCTATACAGGGGTATAGAACCATCTGCTTCCAGCACTGGACACTAAGGAGCCAATAAATCCCAATGATGGGCCAGAAAATCCTACAAACCCCTTTACCTATATACCGCACTATTGTCAGCCTTACTCTGCCCCAAAATGTTTTATAAAGACTCATCCTAAGCCGCACAGAACATGAGTGCTAAAAAGCCAAAATCACTTGTGTAATCCCCCCCCCGAGCACCGCTGACCCCTGACCCCTTTATATCCTTTCTACATTACTGTAATGACATTAGTTGTAGCGGTGATTCCAGTCTGTACATCATATAACCAGTGACCAACTATTCACCTCATGTCCAATGTCTACAAAGAGACCAAACATCATCTACACCCAAATATCTCATCACTATCACATTGTTATCTCCAGTTATTGTATTTTATTTCCATTGTCTCATCTTCTCTCCATTCAGGTTCCTACAATATAGAATCCTCTCAGTATCTTCTATAGAAGAGAATATTCCTGATTGTCCCATCAAGGATGGAAAGAGACAGGAACAAGATGGCGGAAAGTCTATTAAATCTCACCCTAGAGATCATCTACCAGCTTACTGGAGAGGTGAGAGATTCTGATGATGTCATCATGACATCATTCTTATCTATAGTAATAACAGATGATAGGACTGCAGATTTTCTCCACCTCAAATTTATGCTTAACTCTATAGCTCTGCCCTTCACCTCGCCAAACAAGCCTATTTCACCGCTCTCTTCTCTCTCCTGTAACCCTAAAAGTCTCTTTGAAACTTTTCACTCCTTACTCACTCTCAAGGTGCAGGCGCCATTCACAGATCTTAGTGCATAAGACCTGGCCTCTTATTTCCATGACAAAATTGAAAAGATCCCTCATGAAATTACTGCCCACTCTCCAGGCGGCATTGATCCCACTCACCTACTGCACTTCAGACTGATTATTCTCATTTTTTGATCCTGTTACAGAAGAGGAAGTCTCCCGGCTACTTTCTTCTTCTCGCCCTACGACCTGCAGTAGTGACTCTTTCCCCTCACTCCTTCTTCAGTCTCTTTCGCCTGCTCTCACGACTTGCCTTACTAAAATATTTACTATTTACTATATATTAATATCCACTTTTTGAAGTGGCCCTCACAAAAGCCTCCAGTGATCTGATGGCTAAATCCAATGGTGATTTCTCTCTTCTAATTCTGAATCTCTTGGCAGCATTGACACTGTAGACCAGAAGTCCTTAAACTTTTTAAACAGGGGGCCAGTTCACTGTCACTCAGACCATTGGAGGGCTGAAATATAGTTTAAAAATAAATTAAGATTATACGCTCCACAGTAGTTCCCCTCACAGTATTATACGCTTCACAGCAGGCCCCCCACAGTATTATATGCTCCACAGTACAAGCCCCCCCACACAGTATTATTTGCTGTTCAGTACGCCCCCCTACACTGTATTATATGCTCCTCAGTATGCCCCCCTCACACAGTATTATATGCTCCTCAGTACGCCCCCAACACAGTATTATATGCTCCTCAGTACACCCTTCCCACACACAGTATTATATATTCCTCAGTACACCCACCCACACTGTATTATATGCTTCTCAGTACACCCCAACACCCCCCCCCACACACACACACACATGCACACACAGTATTCTATGCTCCTGAGTACACCCCCCACACGGTATTATCTGCTCCTCAGTACATTCCCCCAAACAGTATTATATGCTTCTCAGTACCCCCCCACACACACACTTTATTATATGCTCAGTATGACACACACACATACACACTCATTCTATTATACTTACCCATGAAGAGCCACCGTGCATCCTCCTCCTCCTTCAGACTGCAGGCGCTGATGACTTACGACATGGCGCCTGCGTTGGGGCATAGGTCACGCTCTGCTCCAGGCGCACGGCCTACACTTACTGCTTTCAACTGTATGTACATTTGCACATACAACTGAAAGCAGTGATCACTCTCTAATGGGGAATCCTGTACTGGATTCCCCGTTAGTGGGCCATTTGGGCAACGTTGCATGGGCCTCATGTGGCGGGCTGGAAAAATGTCCATGGCGGGCCACATGTGGCCCCCGGGCCATAGTATGAAGACCCCTGCTGTAGACCATCAACTCCTCCTTACTATGCTCCACTCAGTCGGCCTGAAGTACACCTCACTCTCCTGGTTCTCCCCTTATCTCTCAGTCAGCCCTTTCAGTGTATTATTTGCAGGTTCTGTTTCTTTCCCTTGTTGTTTGGCTTCCTCAGGTATCAGTTTTAGGCCCCTGCTCTTCTCTCTCTACACAGCCCAGATTTGATAAACCATCACCAGATTTGCCTTCCGGTACCATCTTTATGCTGACAACACCCAATTTTCTACTTCATCTCGTGACATCACCCCTGCACTAATACAGAACACCAGTGATTGTCTCTCTGCTGTCTCAAATATCATGTCTTCGCTTTATCTGAAACTGAATCTCTCTAAGACTGAACTACTACTGTTTCCACCATCTAATAGATCTGTCCCTGATATATCCATTGCAGTCTTTGGCCTTACTATAACTCCTAGGCAGTAGGCCCGCCGCCTTGGGGCTATGTTTGACTCAGACCTTTCCTTCAACCCCTCCATATCCAATCCCTCACACGCTTATGTCATCTCCTCCTCAAAAACATCTTCAGAATACACCCTTCACTTACCAGAGATACACTAAAGACACTTATTGTCTCTCTGATTCATTCTCGCCTTGACTACTGTAACTCCTTACTAATCGGTCTTCCCCTCACTAAACTCTCCCCTCTACAATCTATTCTGAATGCAGCGGCCAGGCTCATCTATCAGGCTAGACGCTACAGCAATGCCTCTGGTCTGTGCCAGTCACTACATTGGCTGCCTATTCTTTATAGAATAAAATATAAAGTTATCCCCTCCTCCACAAGGCTCTCCATAATGCTGCACCTCCCTACATTTCCTCCCTCATCTCTGTCTACCGCCCAACCCGTGCTCTCCGCTCACTCAATGACCTAACACTTACATCCTCTATTATCAGAACCTCCCGCGCTCGTATACAAGACTTCTCCTGAGCTGCACCACTTCTCTGGAATGCTCTATCCCGGACAATCAGAGTAACTCCCAATTTCTACAGTTTCAAACGCAAACTAAAGACACATCTTATCAGACAGACCGATCACAATTCCTAATGTAATCCTTTCTGTAGTTAGAGTCACTAAAACTAATCCTCCTTTGATCACGCTCCAGCATTACACACAGGATATGACGCCGTATCTGACAGTAACTTCTTCACAGCAGCGCCTATCGCGCTCTATGGACGAGTACTGTGAGCAGATGGAGGGGTCATTCCTCCCCGCTCACACAGCACAGCACGATAGGCGCTACTGTGAAGAAGGACGTTCCTGACTAACTGTAAAGGGCTACGGTACCGGCGCCGATAGCGCTTTACCCGGGGCACAGATCGAGAAAGCCGACAGTGCGCTGAATTCAGCGTAGTGTCTGCTTTCCAGCAGTCTATAAAGCTGCCTGTGCCCCGGACCATGAAAGGTCCTCTTTAACTGTCATTGTTTATGTGTGTGATGTGGTAAGACCTCCAAAAATTACTTTTCTGGCCCTTAACGTGAGCCCTCCCAAATTAAGTTACAGGCCCTTAAGCTGAGCTACCAGCAGAGATTGAGGCCCTTCAGGTGACTTCATCCTTCTACCTGCAGAGTTTTAGGCCCTTTAAAATTGTTAGCCCCTCAAACGGTGGTTCCAGAACCATCACTCTCATTGTGTTGGATTGATGCAGTGGATTGGACTGAGGACCCAGACATTGACCTTGATTTTGATTGTGAAATTGATAACATTTTGGCATCAAGTCCTGGGGGTAACTTTTATTTAGAGGGCCGCAAAGGTGGTGAATTGGCTGCAACCACTACTAGCGGTAATGGTCCTCTAATATGGGACTCTACATTACCTCTACAGGGTTCTCATCAGGTGTTAATAGTCCAAACAACATGCTCCAGTACTTTAGCTGTAGATCAGAAACCACTTTCCCTTCCGACACCAGATTTAACCAAGCTTCATCATTATTATCCTGCTGAGATGGAGCCACTAAAGGAAACCAAGGCCTGTCCTGGAGCAGCGACTGAGCCAAATCTAAACACCGAGTCCTTTGGAACTGAACAAAATTCAAAGTGTCAAAAGACTTTAGAGACTGTTGAAAGTAATGGGATCCAGAATGAGGAGTTCATCACAAGGCTGACAGACCAAACTCCACATGCTGCAGCACAAGCCACCAGCAGTCAGACTAAGATGGTCTCTTCAGGGTTCACACTACCACTGGATTCCGTTATGAAGGTGTCTGTTTAAAAGAAGAAAAACGGAAACCTATCATAACAGACATTAACTGACACTAACTGATGGTAAGTGATCGTTTTTTTTTAACTGATCGATTTAATGGACACATTAGTATCAGTTAGGGCTCGTTCACATCTGCGCCCGGCACTCCGTTCTGCAGGTTTCCGTTTCCTGCACAAAACAGAGCAAGAGACGGAAACCTGCAGGAGTCTTTCAAACCCATTCATTTGCATGGGTTTGAAAGGTGTCGTGAGCGCCGGTGAGTGTTTTATGCTATCCGCTGCGAAACCAGTTTTTTTTAAACCGGACACAGAGTCCGACATGCAGTACTCTGTGTCCGGTTTAAAAAAAAATGTTTCGCTGTGGAGAGCATAAAACACTCACGGCCTGACTGCACGCAGAAGACGGAGACCTGAAAACGGCGTTCAGGCGCTGGTGTACCCAGTGTAAAGGACACAATATAAAATCCCATTGAAATGAATGGAAATTGCAAATGGACCAGCTGGTGTTCGTTGCTAAAATCTTTTACGGACAATAGCCATGGACACTGCTGAGCGGACACCATTGGTAGTGTGAACGCCCCCTTAAGCACAAGATTCTTTGGAACCAGAACAGGAGACCCCAGTGATTGCCATTGCAGCAGTGCCTAGGCCATCTTTCAGAGCAGTTCATTCACAGATTGAATTGGAGAAAAATAAGAACATTTACTGTGATCGAGTCTTCATGCACAT
Source organism: Leptodactylus fuscus (assembly GCF_031893055.1). NCBI lineage: Eukaryota > Metazoa > Chordata > Amphibia > Anura > Leptodactylidae > Leptodactylus > Leptodactylus fuscus. The sequence goes on from NC_134265.1 coordinate 14,696,803, forward strand.
TCGTGGGCATGGACAACCTAACGTACAAGATCCTCATGCTGAGCTGGCCTCATTACTGAACAAGATCAACCAGGATAACCAGGGCTGGAAACAGCCATCACATCTTACCGAAAGGAATCACCCTCGGTTTGGAAAGAAGCCATCTAAACGTTGCACCTTTAATTGAGTTGAGCATTGCACCAGCAGAATGTTAGGCCCTTTGGGTGAGTTGAGCCTCTAACCAGCTTAGTTTTTGGCCCTTGGGGTGATTAGAGTCTTGCACCAGCAGAGTTTTAGTCCTTGGGGGTTAGCCCTAAAACATTAATGTTTTTTTTTTTTTAACTATTTATTTACGGTGAAGTTGGTGGTGTTGGAGGAGGAGGACGAGGAACTTGTGTGCTGGCACAGACACATGGAACTGTGTCTCGTCAGTACTGTTGATGGGACTTGCTGGTTGTGGGTCCACAATATCTGCTATCCACCCTAGCATATGTTCCTGGTGCTCGGGCCTAGTCAGCGGGGTACCCTGCACCCTGCTTGATGTTGTGGCACTGGTGGCTGCCCCTCTTCAGTAGCTAATTGGATCTGCAGTCAAGCTATTGTGGCCTGGATCCCCAGCTAGATTTCCACGTCCACATCCCCGTCCTTGTCCCAGTGTGCTAATGACGAGGGGCACTGCTGGCTGCCTCTCTCCAGTAGCTGGACTGTGAACTGGATCCCCAGCTTGATTTCCTTGTCCCCGTCCATTGATGCTACCCTGACGCATCTTTGGCAGGTTCAGTGTATAGTACACAGTTCCTGCAGTGTAGCTCTGAAAAGAACTGTTGATTACTATTTTCCTGCCTAGCAGAAGCTACAATCTTTCTCACCCTCAACACAATGTCTCACCCTGACTAACTCCAATCTGCATCTGACACGAATATGGCTGACACTATTCTTATAAATCCGAGGTCACCTGATTTAGCCAGCCAATGACTTTTTCCTATTTTTTTTTTTGATGCCTATGTTTTCTTGCTTCCTGTCCCACCTTCCCTGCATAGTTATTGGTGCAAAAAATGCGCCAGGGAAGGTGGGAGGGCATACGAATTGTTACTTCGTTTACCGCGTGTTATTCGATCAGAATCGAATATGTCGAATACCCTGATAGTCGATCGAATACCTACTCCATCAAACGGTATTCGCTCCTCTCTAATATTTATTAATGTGTTTTCCCTTAACCAGGATTACACAGTAGTGAAGAAGACCTCTAGTGGGCGCTGTCAGGCTCATGTGTATGAACGTTATGGAGGAACCCTGAGCCCAATCTGGGGGCCTCCATCTCACCCCCTGATACAGGAGGAGATCAATGGACAGAAGATCCTAGAACTCACCAACAAGATGCTGGAGCTGCTGACTGGAGAGGTGACACTGCTGGGAATGCTGGGACATTATACAGTAACTGGAGGGGTCGGGGTGATGACTGTATCATTGTGTTGTCAGGTTCCTATAAGGTGTCAGGATGTCGCTGTCTATTTCTCCATGGAGGAGTGGGAGTATTTAGAAGGACACAAGGATCTGTACAAGGAGGTGATGATGGAGGACCACCAGCCCCTCACATCAGCAGGTAATAGACATGACTATATACACATGGACTTCCATTATTTGTATCTACAGAATGAATTCAGTCCCTGTCTGTGTTTCCTACAGGTAGATCCAGTGAGAGGACAACACCGGAGAGATGTCCCAGTCCTCTTCTTCCACAGGATGATCAGGTAGATGGAGATATTCCCTATGATGTGTAGACGGGCTGTGAAGTCCTTGTGGTCAGTCTTGTTGTATCCAGCAGTATTAGATGGTTATATACATGGGCGGTGTCATTGAGCCGCCATCTAATATGTTTCTCCGGCTTCTCACAGACCTGCAGCTACTGTCAGGACATCTTTCATCTTCATGCGGATTAATGATCTAGAACATTCTCTGTGACTTCCCCATTTGTCCGGTGACTTTTACATTATTTGTTTCCCAGATTTTCCATCAGGATAAAGATGTGAGTGACATTAATGCTATATCTATGAGAATACAGGAAGATCCCTATGTGAGTGGTGATGAGGAGTGTGAGGAGGACATTCCTACAGGGAACCGCCCAGGTGAGGAGTCACCACTATATAAAGCACAGAAGGGTCACTGATTCTAGTCAGACATTGTTTAGACTATTTGTTGTTCCCCGATTCAGATAAAATACTAATAATACATGAATATAAATGTGATACCGCTATAGGGGGGAATAAATGTAGTATAGAATATAATGGAAGGACCTGACATCGATGTGAACGAGGCAAATTTCCTCATCCCCGGCTGTCAGTCCTCGTGAAGGGAAAGAATTTACCAGAATTATATAGCAGATTATTTCAGCTACTGGTAATAATAATCCTCCTGCTCGATCTTCAGGCAGATTCCACCTCAGAGCTCTATGGAAATAAATGGGAGGTGGAAAATCCCGCCTGGTCAGTAAGGAATCTGATGGAGATTCGGGGGCTGATTTGGAAAAATTCTTCTGAATTCACTGTGTAAGCCTCACCTTAGACCCCAATCACATTATGGAATCTGGACTAGAAAATCTGGTCTGTACATCAGTCACATTTCCCAGCCTGAACTCTGTCCACACACCAGGACTCCCCGTATCTTAGTGATCTATGATGCTAGGAGTCCCGGCTTCCTTGTGACTCCACAGACGCATACTACATACTGTATGGGACAGCAGATCTGCGGGGACTTTGGGCTGGGAATCTGTTGTGTGTATGGGGTGTAATACAGTAAGATTTATGGCATCCTAAAGTATTATTCCACATAAGTGGCCATATTTACGCAGCTATGGATTGTGTTCACCTCTACAGTGACCTAGAGCAGTGGTGGCGTCTCCTGCCCCGCTTCATTACTATTCACTATCACTGACCTCCGTTTCGGCACAGTGAATACTAATGAAGTAGGCCGCGCTGCCATCATTTGCTGCCTGTCTACTACATAACACGGTCTGAAGCGTCTCAGGCAGCGACAGCTCAGTGGGGAATATACTTGTAAGGTTATGTTACTGAAATAAAAGTAACATCAGTTTTCTTCTTGTCAGATGACTGTACCAGGAGGTCACAGAGACATCTGATATCTACAGATTATAAAACAGAGGATCATGGGATCACACAAGATCCATATGAAGAACATGACATTACTTTAGATGTTCCCTCAGCCCAGAGAATTCACACACGAGAGAAGCCATATTCATGCACAGATTGTGGGAAAGGTTTTATATGCAAATCAAGTCTTGTTCAACATCAGACATGTCAGACAGAACAGAAGCCATATTCATGCTCCGAATGTGGGAAATGTTTTACCAGGAAATCAAATCTTGTTCAACATCAGAGAATTCATACAGAAGAGAAGCCATATTTATGCTCCGAATGTGGGAAATGTTTTACTCTTAAATTAAGTCTTGTTCGACATAAAAAAGCTCACACAGGAGAGAAGCCATATTCATGCCCAGAATGTGGGAAAGGTTTTACGTGCAAATCATATCTTGTTCAACATATAAAAACGCATACAGGAGATAAGCCATATTCATGCACAGATTGTGGGAAAGGTTTTACATGCAAATCAAGACTTGTTGAACATCAAAGAACTCATACAGGAGAGAAGCCATATTCATGCCCCGAATGTGGGAAATGTTTTACATGCAAATCATATCTTGTTCAACATATAAATATGCATACAGGAGAGAAGGCATATTCATGCACAGATTGTGGGAAATGTTTTTACCGGAAATCACATCTTGTTGAACATCAGAAAACTCATACAGGAGAGAAGCCATATTCATGCCCAGAATGTGGGAAATGTTATACTCAGAAACCACATCTTGTTCAACATCTGAGAACTCACAAATAATCGTTGATCCTGTTTTGTATCTCTGGCAGTTGTAAATCTGATTGGAGTCCCATAAGATTGTAGAGACTTCGGTAGTAGTCTCAGAAAGATTAAGCTAAAGTGTCAGGATGGGACAGAGACTTCCCAGTGTCGTTTTTGGAACCTTTTAGTACATTTGCATACTTAATATTTGGTGTCTACACGGCCTTTCACTTTGCATCTGGCTCCAGTAGGTCCTCCAGTGTTTGTGAATCCCTGTTATGTTTATGGGAGGATTCAGATGTTTGTATGTGAGTAAGATGTCACCTTAGACTTCACTGAACTATGTGATACTAAATCTCCAATAGTCAAAAAAAAACACAGATGAGAAAAAGAGACCTCAGTCACAAAATTATTATAGGATAAAACTTCACTTTTATTAAATATTTTCTAAAACAGAAAAATTGGAGTGCTGGTCTCCTAAATACTATAAACAACCTCACATCCAAACAGGTTGCTGAATGTGTAAGATCACAAAAACACCCAACACACGGGGGGCAGGTATACAGGGGAGTAGTTCAGCTGGTCTCTCCCTATACTGTATAATTCACTGACTCCCTTCACAAAATAAGAGTGAGAAATTGTGCTGTGACTATAAAGATTCTAAACCAGAAGACCTTTACCTGCATCTGATGTATCCCTCCCCTCCCTGAGGCTACTGGCCTAGTGCCACACCAACAGGGGTAAGAGAGGGTAACTAACAGCCAAAAGGTCACTGGTATAACCGGTTAAGGACCGGGCCTTTTTTTTCAAAACTGACGTGTCACTTTAAATGGCAATAACTTTGAGACACTGTAACTTACACAAGTGATTTTGAGAATGTTTTTTCGTAACACATTATACTTCATGTAAGTGGTAAACATTAATCAATATTTTTGTATTTATTTATAAAAAAAGTAGGAAATTTGATGGAAATTTGGAAAAAATTGCAATTTTCAAAATGTGAAATTCTCTGCTTTTCAGGCAGATAGTCATACCACCCAAATACATGAATAAATATTATCTCCCATATCTCTGCTTTATATCGGCATCATCATCTTTTGATTGTTTTTTTAATTTATTTTTGATATTACAAGGCTTACAAGTGTAACAGCAATTTTCTAGATTTACAAGAAAATTCCCCAAACCATTTTTTAGGGACCACTTCAGTTCTGTAAGGAATTATAAAGGCCTGTATAATAGAAACCCCCACAAATCACCCCATTTTCAAAACTCCACCCCTCAAATTATTCAAAACAGCATTTGGGATGTTTGTTAACCCTTTAAGCATTTCATAAGAATAAAAATAATATGGAGGTGAAATTTAGACATTTAATTTTTTTTTTTTTTTTACTAATACATTCATTTAAACCTAAAATTAACACATTCACAAAGGGTTAAAGGAGAAAATGCATCTCACATTGTGTTATGCAATTTCTCCTGTGCACAGAAATCCCCCATATGTGGGTGTAAACTGATTTTTGGGCAGACGGCAGCGCATGGAAGGGAAGGAGCGACACTGGGTGTGTGAACAGCAGATTTTGCTGAAATAGTTTTCAGGCACCATGTCTCATTTGCAGTGCCCTTAGAGTACCAAAACAATGGAAACCCCCCAAAAGTGACCCCATTTTAGAATCTACACCCCTTACAGAATTCATCAAGGGGTATAGTGAGCATTTAGACTCTACAGTTGTTTCACAGATTTTACTAACATTGGGATGTGTAAATGAAAAATTACTAAAATGTCACTTTTATCCGCAAAGTTTTCATTTTCACAAGGGGTTAAAGGAGTAAAAGCCCCCCACAGTTTGTTAAACAGTTTCTCCTGAACACGGCAATACCCCATGTGTGGCTATATTCTGCTGTATGGGAACATGGCGGGGCTTGGAATGGAAAGAGCGCTATATGGCTTTTGGATGGCAGATTTTGCTGGAATAATTTTTAGGTGCCATGTCTCATTTTCAGAGTCCCTAGGGTACCAATACAGTGGAAACCCCTTAAAAGTGACCCCATTTTGGAAACAACACCCCCCACAGAACATATGAAAGGGTATAGTGAACATTTTGACCCTACAGCTGTTTCACAGAGTTTATTAACATTGGGCATGAAAATGAAAAATTACTTTTTTTCCAATAAACTGTCAATTTAGCCCCAAATTTTTAATTTTCACAAGAGGATAAAGGAGAAAAAGCTCCCTAAAGTCTGTTACACAATTTCTCCTGAACACAGAAATACCCCATATGGGGTCATAATCTGCTGTATGGGAACATGGTGGGGCTCAGAATTGAAAGAGCGCTATTTGGCTTTTGGAGGGCAGATTTTGCTGGAATATTTTTCAAGTCCCATGTCGCATTTGCAGAGCCCCTAAAGTATCAATACAATGGAAACCAACGACCCCATTTTGGAAACTACACCACTCATAGAATTTATCCAGGGGTAGAGTGAGCATTTTGGCCTCACAGCTGTTTCACAGATTTTATTAACATTGGGACATAAAAATGAAAAATTACTTTTTTTTCCAATAAATCGTCCATTTAGCGCCATACTTTTAATTTTGCAAGTAGTTAAAGAATTAAAATCCCCCCACAGTTTGTTACACAATTTCTCCTGAACACGGCAATACCCCATATGTGGCCATAATCTGCTGTATGAGAACATGGTGGGGCTCAGAATGGAAAGAGCGCTATTTGGGTTTTGGAGGGCAGATTTTGCTGGAATAGTTTTCAGGTCCCATGTCTCATTAGCTGAGCCCCTAAAGTATCAATACAATGGAAACCCCTCAAAAGTGACCCCATTTTAGAAACTACACTTATCAAGGAATGAATCAAGTGGTACTATCATTTTGAGCCTAAAATGCTTCCCAAAAATTAATGTAAATATTGAAATTTTGAAAGAAATATGCCATTTTGGTGCCCAATACGTTGCACCCACTTTGTGTTGTCAGAGACCTGCACTCCTAAAACTATTAAGTGGGCCATCCCGAGGGGCAAAAAATTATTTATGTGGGTGTAAACTGCTGCTTGGGCACACAGCAGGGCTCAGAAGGGAAGGAGCACTGCGCGCTTTAGCTTTTGGGGTACAGATTTAGAGGGACTTTCTAGGGGGCCATGTTGCTTTTGGAGAGACCTGGAGGTAACTGTAAACCCCATTTTGTAGGGGCAAGTTTAGGGTCTCTGCAAAAGTGTCATGGCATCCAAAAACCAAACAGTCTGTGCTCCAAAAACCCAAACGCTTCTTCCCTTCTATGTCCGGCTGTGCCCCAATATCAGTTTATACCCACATATGAAATTACGTACATTATCCTGGGTACACCAGTGTCACACATGTGGCATAAACTGCGGTTTGGGCACACAGCAGGGCGCAGAAGGGAAGGAGCGCTATTTTGGTTTTTGGACATCATGCCACTTTTGTAAAGCCCCTGAATAGCCAATAAAGTGTAATCCGCAGACATGTCACCGCATTTTGGACACTACCCCACTGATTGCGTAGCAAGCATTTATAACCCTTGAGTGTTGCATTTATTTAGTTTCCAGAAATGAATGCGCAGCTGATAATGAGAAGATAAAATGAAAATTTTCCAGAGATTCGCCATTTCAGTGCCCGATATGTTGTGCCCAACTTATGTCAGCAGAGATACTCCAAATACTGGTAAGTGGGTATCCCGGGCACAACAGCTTTTAGAGCGTTCATCTCTGATACAAGTCGGGCACAACATATTACACACTGAAATGACATATTCCTGGAAATATTTTCATTTTCACCTCTCACAATTAGCTGCGTATTCATTTATGGATAATAAATTATAGCAACACTTGGGGGTTAAAAATGCTCTCTGTACCCCTGGATAAATCCTTCAGGGGTGAAGTTTCCAAAATAAGGTCTCATATCAGGGGATTCCACTTTACTGGCGTTTCAGCTCTGCAAAAGTGTCATGGCATCCAAAAACCAAACCGTCAGTCTGTACTCCAAAAACCAAATAACCCTTCTTCCCTTCTGTGTCCGGCTGTGCCCTAATATCAGATTATACCACATGTGACATTACATGTCACTGAAGGAGTAAATAAATATAACCTTTATTTGTGTATAAATAAAATAAGAAACAAAAAACAACCCTATGTGTAAATAAAATATATGAGAAAATTCCAATGAATGCTCGTACTAGTGTCTGAGCAGAATGGTGATAATTTCCCATAACCATCTAATGGTCTCAAATGAAAATTTCGATATATCATCTAGATATTCAGTGACATATCATGCACTTGGAGGAACTCTCCTCTCTGCCACCAGCGAGGGTTGATGGAAACATTTCCGTCATATTCTGCACCAGTTGCTTGTGGTAATCATTTATGCGATTGGTCCTCCCCTCTACCGGAATGAAAAACTAGATAATATTTTTATACCGGGGGTCGAGGATTGCAAAAATCCAGTATTGTTTGCTCTCCATGATGTGTACAATGCGTTTGTCACTGAAAAAGCAGCCCAACATGAAGTTGGCCATGTGTGCCAGAGTGTTAATCGGCATGACTTCGCTACCCCCACCGGAAGGGTCACTCTCCATTTCCTCCTCCCCTTTGCCCCATCCGCGCTGAAGCAATGGGACGCACTGAACTTGCCTGCTAGCCTCCTGTGTGAGAATGACATCATCTGCCACTTCATCCTCCTCCATCATTCCACGCTGAGAAGAGGACAGGAGTGTGCTCTGACTATCCTGCTGTGATGGGTCTGCTCCTATCCCGGACTTCTCAGTGTGCAGTGTGTTATCCCTGATTGCGATAAGGGATTCTTGTATCACATAGAGGAGCGGGATGGTTACACTCACTAATGTGTTGTCACAGCTGACCCTCTTGGTGGACTCCTCAAAGACATGTAGGATTTCACATAAGTTTGCCATCCATGGCCACTCATGGTTGACAAACTGAGGGATCTGACTTTGAGGAACCCTTGGGTTTTGGAGATGGTACTCCATCAATGTCTCTGCTTCTCACACACCCTGCTCAACATATGGTATCTTGAATTCCAGCATGTGGTGATGTAACACAACAGTCGGTGTTCGGGCAGATGTAGGCGTTGCTGGAGGGTTTGAGGCGAGCAGCGGCTACTGTAGACTTACGAAAGTGGGCGCACAAGCGCCGCACTTTCACCAGTAGCTCATGCACATTGGCGTAGGTCTTTAAAAACCGTTGCACCACCAAGTTGAAAACGTGGGCCAGGCATGGAATGTGTTTGAGTCTGGCAAGCTCCAGAGCCGCTACCAGGTCCCGGCCATTATCACACACAACCATGCCTGGGCCCAGGTGCAGCGGCGAAAACCACATTGCCGTCTCCTCTAGAATGGCATCGCTCACTTCGAGGGCAGTGTGTTTTCTGTTTCCCAAGCTAATGAGCTTCAGCACGGCTTGCTGACATCCCCCCATGCCAGTGCTGCAGCGTTTCCAGCTCACAGCTGGGGTCGATGTTACGGTGGAGGGTTTGTGAGAACCCCTGCCAGGAATGTTGGGCGGGGAGAGGAGGTAAGCTGCCCCAGTTTGCTACCCAATCCCAGCCTCCACAACATTCACCTAGTGTGCTGTGAGTGAGATGTAGCGTCCCTGTCCGCATGCGCTTGTCCACACGTCGGTGGTCAAGTGGACCTTAGTGCGAAGTGCAGAACTCTGGACCTGCCTGATGTTATGGGACACATGCTGGTGCAAGGCGGGGATGGCACACCGTTAGAAGTAGTGACGGCTAGGGACGGCATAGTGAGGTGCCGCAGCTGCCATCAGGTTACGGAAGGCCAGAGTCTCAACAAGCCTAAACAGCAACATTTTCAGGGCCAGAAGTTTGGAGGAGGGGGGAGTGATGTATTTACATGGGACTGTATATGAGGAGGGGGAGGGAGTGATGTATTTACATGGGACTGTGTTGTATTTTATTTACATTGTCTTTTCTTCTCTACATTCAGGTTCCTACAATATAGAATCCTCTCAGTATCTTCTATATAAGAGAATATTCCTGATTGTCCCATCAAGGATGGAAAGAGACTGGAGCAAGATGGTGGAAAGTCTATTAAATCTCACCCTAGAGATCATCTACCAGCTTACTGGAGAGGTGAGAGATTCTGATGATGTCATCATTACATCATTCTTTTCTATAGTAATAACAGATGATAGGACTGCAGACTTCCTGCACTTCAAATTTATGCTTAAATCTATAGCTCTGCCCTTCACCTCGCCAAACAAGCCTATTTCAACCCTCTCATTTCCTCTCTCCTGTAACCCTGAAAGTCTCTTTGAAACTTTTCACTCCTTACTCGCCCCCAAGGTGCAGGCGCTATTCACAGATCTTAGTGCAGAAGACCTGGCCACTTATTTCCATGACAAAATTTATAAGATCCCTCATGAAATTACTGTCCAATCTCCAGGCGGCATTGATCCCCCTCACCTACCGCATTTCAGACTGTTCATTCTCATCTTTTGATCCTGTTACAGAAGAGGAAGTCTCCCGGATACTTTCTTCTTCTCGCCCTACGACCTGCAGTAGTGACCCCTTCCCCTCACACCTTCTTCAGTCTCTTTCGCCTGCTCTCACGACTTGCCTTACTAAACTATTTAACCTCTCTCTCTCTTCTGGAATTTTTCCATCCTCTTTCAAACATGCTGTTGTAACCCCGCTATTAAAGAAATCCTCCTCTTCCTCTCCAAAATCTTGGAACGCTTGGTCTATTGTTGTTTAATCCGCTATCTCTCTGCTAACTCTCTGCTTGACCCCTTACAATCTGGTTTCAGCGCTCTGCACTCTACTGAAATGGCCCTCACAAAAGTCTCCAATGATCTCCTGACTGCTAAATCTAATGTTGACTTCTCTCTTCTTCTTCTGGATCTCTCGGCAGCATTATACACTGTAACACACCATCAACTCCTCCTCACTATGCTCTGCTCAGTCGGCCTCGCGGATACTGCGCTCTCCTGGTTCTCCTCTTATCTCTCAGACTGCACTTTCAGTGTATCATTTGCGGTCTCTGTTTTTTCCCCTCTTTCCCTTGCTGTTGTGTTTCCTCAGGGCTCAGTCCTAGGCCCCCTGCTCTTCTCTCTCTACACAGCCCCATTGGACAAACCATAACCAGATTTGGCTTTCGGTACCATCTTTATGCTAATGACACCCAATTATACACATCTTCCTGTGACATTACTGCTGCACCAATACAGAACACCAGTGACTGTCTCTCTGCTGTCTCAAATATCATGTTCTCGCTTTATCTGAATTTAAATCAGTCAAAGACTGAACTACTACTGTTTCCACCATCTAATAGATCTGTCCCTGATATATCCATTGCAGTCTCAGGCCTTACTATAACTCCTAGGCAGCAGGCCCGCTGCCTCGGGGTCATGTTTGACTCAGACCTTTCCTTCACCCCCCATATCCAATCCCTCACACGCTTATGTCATCTCCTCCTCAAAAACATCTCCAGAATACGCCCTTTCCTCACCAGAGATACATTAAAGACACTTATTGTCTCTCTGATTCATTCTCGCCTTGACTACTGTAACTCCTTACTAATCGGTCTTCCCCTCACTAAACTCTCCCCTCTTCAATCTATTCTGAATGCAGCGGCCAGGCTCATCTATCAGGTTAGACGCTACAGCGATGCCTCTGGTCTGTGCCAGTCACTACATTGGCTGCCTATTCATTACAAAATACAATACAGTCCTATGAAAAAGTTTGGGCACCCCTATTAATCTTAATCATTTTTAGTTCTAAATATTTTGGTATTTGCAACAGCCATTTCAGTTTGATATATCTAATAACTGATGGACACAGTAATATTTCAGGATTGAAATGAGGTTTATTGTACTAACAGAAAATGCGCAATATGCATTAAACCAAAATTTGACCGGTGCAAAAGTATGGGCACCTCAACAGAAAAGTGACATTAATATTTAGTACATCCTCCTTTTGCAAAGATAACAGCCGCTAATAGTCGCTTCCTGTAGCTTTTAATCAGTTCCTGGATCCTGTATAAAGGTATTTTGGACAAACAATTCAAGTTCAGTTAAGTTAGATGGTCGCCGAGCATGGACAGCCCGCTTCAAATCATCCCACAGATGTTCAATGATATTCAGGTCTGGGGACTGGGATGGCCATTCCAGAACATTGTAATTGTTCCTCTGCATGAATGCCTGAGGATTTGGAGCGGTGTTTTGGATCATTGTCTTGCTGAAATATCCATCCCCGGCGTAACTTCAACTTCGTCACTGATTCTTGAACATTATTCTCAAGAATCTGCTGATACTGAGTGGAATCCATGCGACTCTCAACTTTAACAAGATTCCCGATGCCGGCATTGGCCACACAGCCCCAAAGCATGATGGAACCTCCACCAAATTTTACAGTGGGTAGCATGTGTTTTTCTTGGAATGCTGTTTCTTTTTGGACGCCATGCATAACGCCTTTTTTTATAACCAAACAACTCAATTTTTGTTTCCAAAATGAAGCTGCCTTGTCCAAATGTGCTTTTTCATACCTCAGGCAACTCTATTTGTGGCGTACGTGCAGAAACGGCTTCTTTCTCATCACTCTCCCATACAGCTTCTATTTGTGCAAAGTGCGCTGTATAGTTGACCAATGCACAGTGACACCATCTGCAGCAAGATGATGCTGCAGCTCTTTGGAGGTGGTCTGTGGATTGTCCTTGACTGTTCTCACCATTCTTCTTCTCTGCCTTTCTGATATTTTTCTTGGCCTGCCACTTCTGGGCTTAACAAGAACTGTCCCTGTGGTCTTCCATTTCCTTACTATGTTCCTCACAGTGGAAACTGACAGGTTAAATCTCTGAGACAGCTTTTTGTATCCTTCCGCTGAACAACTATGTTGAACAATCTTTGTTTTCAGATCATTTGAGAGTTGTTTTGAGTAGCCCATGATGCCACTCTTCAGAGGAGATTCAAATAGGAGAACAACTTGCAATTGGCCACCTTAAATACCTTTTCTTATGATTGGATACACCTGGCTATGAAGTTCAAAGCTCACTGAGGTTACAAAACCAATTTTGTGCTTCAGTAAGTCAGTAAAAAGTAGTTAGGAGTATTCAAATCAATAAAATGATAAGGGTGCCCATACTTTTGCACCGGTCAAATTTTGGTTTAATGCATATTGCGCATTTTCTGTTAGTACAATAAACTTCATTTCAATCCTGAAATATTACTGTGTCCATCAGTTATTAGATATATCAAACTGAAATGGCTGTTGCAAACACCAAAATATTTAGACCTAAAAATGATTAAGATTAATAGGGGTGCCCAAACTTTTTCATAGGACTGTATATACTTATCCCACTCATCCACAAGGCTCTCCATAATGCCGCACCTCCCTACATTTCTTCCTTCACCTCTGTCTATTGTCCAACCCGTGCTCTCCGCTCAGTGACCTATGACTTATATCCTCTATTACACCACACAACAACAAAAAATAATTTTCGTCTTCTATGGGGCAAAAACCATTCGTCTTGTACTAAATTGATTGTGCGGATTCCAAATCCGAAGTCAGAATTGTTGGAACACGTCAGGAAATGTTGCTATCCATAAGTAACCCTAAATGGATTAAACACTGGCAAAGCATTGAACAATTTTGAACAGAACGAGTTTTATTCCAACAATTTCCTGATCTGCATCAAAGTTTTTGTAGTAAACAGTGTATGGAAATGTAATGGAATAACAAAATGTCAAAAAGTCTCATTTTTCAGTGTAAAAGTCTTACTTGCACAAGGCCCGGACTGTTATATGGGCTTCAGGCATCTGCTCTTGTGTTTGTGAATGGTCATATTTTCCCATTACAAGAACCAGCAGTCGTCCCCCCATCGCGTTGGGATTGCAGCGGCCCTGAGATCTGTTCTCCAGTGTAGAACTATCTTTATGGATCCGCTCTCCATGTTCGTCATTTACATGTCCCAAATTGGGTGGGAAAAAGTCAAGATGGGAATGTAAGAAATGTATTTCCAATGACATTCGGCAGCCGAGTTGTCCATATGCTGTAAGCCTGGTGTCTACTAATGTACCCAAGGAAGTTCTGCACTACTAGCACAAATACATCCCAAGCTGTGAGGTCCAGAGAGGCGAGTTTTGTTCTGAATGTGTCATCGCATTAGTTTGTGGATTTCGAGGCCAATACCAATTCCTACCTTTATTTTAGCCTCCGTTACATTGTGCTTCTCCTTCATATACTGGAAACCATTTCCGTCACCATCAAGTGCAAGTACAACATTTTTCATTAACCCAAGTTTAATATGAAGTGGTGGAAGATAAACTTGTAGTGGATGGGCCAGTGATTTGTGTTGTACATTGTAGTGGCCACCTGTGTGCTCGGCTCTGAGAGGCCATTGTCTCATATTGTAATGATTGTTGTCACCACGACTGTTCTATAGACACAAGAACCACATCTGCTTTGTACCCGGACTGTAGGCCAAGCAGCAGCGCTACCACTGTCAGGTCAGCAGTAATTTTCCATTTATGTTCTGAGTATTTGATCATTTCCAGTTAGCCCCCATTCACCAGGAACATGTGACCATCTAACTCCATCATAAGACCATTTACACCAGTACAGAAACAGACATCGCTTTCCATAGCATAGTATACAGCTAACCTGGCGTGTCGATGACGAAAGTGTGAAGTTTTGGTGCTGGACAGGTCTGGGCATGTCTTTTGGAGTATTTGCAATATATAATGCATCAATATTATAATTGAATAGGCTTTATATGTATAACTTAAAATCTAGACGTGTCCCACAGACCCGCTTTTCTGTCCAAATGGGAGGATGATTTCAATCTGTCCTTTTCAGACGTGGAATGCTCAAGGATCTTGGAACTTGCCCATAAGAGCTGTATGGCCTGTAAGTATCAAGAGGCGGGTTACAAGATCCTTACCAGGTGGTATCGTGTCCCTTCTCTCTTGCACAAGTTCTTCCCGTCTGCCTCTCCGCTCTGCTGGCGCTGTGGTTCGGAGGAGGGGACTCTCCTCCATGTTTTTTGGGGTTGCTCAGCCCTGAGGGACTTCTGGGATGGTGTCCACCACTTGATATCCCAGATCTTCCAAACTGCTCTCCCTAATACACCGGCTTGTTTCCTTCTCCACCTTTCTAATATTCCCCTCCGAGCCTACCGTAAATCAGCGATCCGACATCTGATCAATGCCGACATGGCCTGTGTCCCGGCGTTATGGAAATCTCCCAACCCCCCGTCTCTTCACCATTGGATCCGCAAGGTAGAGGACATCCAATCTATGGAAGACCTCACGGCGTCTCTCCGAGACTCTCATGAGGCTTTCTTGAAGGCTTGGACCCCGTGGATCCTTTTCCAGGGGTCCCAGTCTTACAGAGATGTCATGGGTTAGGCCTGAATCCTACCTGGTAGCTTGGTTCCGGAGCCTCCCCCTGTTAAATATCTTGTATTTGCCGGTGAGACTTGTGTCCACTGTTAAATATCCGGACCTGGCCTTGTCCACGATAGGAAGAAGTCAGCTTGTTATAAATCAGTGTAGAGGTTTATTAAAATCTTGAAGGAAAACACAGGAACAGGGAAAATGTCCAAATAACACAAATATCAGTCAATTGTCAATAGCTTACATCTTCAGAGAAGTTAAATCATCTGGATATCTTGTAGTTACAGCTTGGTTCATGCTTGTCATCTGGTTGGTGGACTTGGGATATTCACGACATCTTGTCCAGGATGACAGAGAGGGATGGCAGACAGACCTGCCATAGATTCCCCATGGATCCCCCTCATGGATGACGACGACGACGTGTGTGTCTGTCACTCATTTATATTCATGAGAGTGGGTGTTACCTTCCATGTTACAGCTATGTAGGGAGATTTCTAAAATGGTGTACTCTAACCGCACCCATGTACCCAAAATACAACAGATATGATGTCAGTAGAGTGTTAACCCCATGTCTGCTAGAGAATATTGTAAATATATAATATTTAACATTTCCCCCTTTTGAGAGTGAAATATCTGTTTGAACTCTCAAGATATACCATACGACAATATTCATACAATTAGATTATATCTTCTTTCTTCTTTGCTGGAACTTAATTTTCATTAATTGTCCATATAACAATAATTTCATCAATTTGCAATAAATTTTGTCATTAATAAATATTATGGTATGTTATGGTAAACTGTGATCAAAGATGAAAACAATTTGATCCACTATCTAACCTACACCTGATGAAGGCTCTTCTTTCATCGTCTGGTCTTCTGGTCATCTCTTCTTCCATCATAATAGAAGGCTTATTACCACAAATGTAGTTCTTGACTTAAAGTCCTTTAGATTTCCTCCGTGTTGTGCAGATATTATAACATTGTCCATTAAAGTTCATATTGAGAAGATATTGATATAACAACAAAGTCCATATGTTATGTTTCACTTTACCAAGACATAAACTGTAGAGGAGTTTCCTTTGGTAATTACCTTTACCACCTGTCACTGTAGAACAACAATGTGACACTTCTGGAGCAATACTGCAAAAGCAAGGCAAGTGTGAATTCTGACATCATCCCTGCTGCCTGTCAGTAAGGTTCAGTCCTGGAATCTCAGTCTCATGGATACACAATATCTGTGTTCGGGTTTTATCATTCACAACCCTTTTGCTCACCAAACAACTTGAAGTCTTGAAATAGAGAAGATTCCACCAAACATTGATGTGGACGTCTTTATATCTGTCCAATCATCAGCTGATCAAAGGTTCCAACCTCCAGTAATAATTTTTAAACACAGTCCTTGGCATAAGCTTAAGCATATAGCATCATACCTTCAGATTTTGTCTTTTCCCGCACATCTTCTTCTTGTAACTGTTAAAGTCTTTTTATTAACATTTGATATCAAACTTTCTCATAATCTTGGACTTGATTGAAGAAAAGTTTTCTTTCCCTAATAGCTAAGCCAAACTAGGCAATTAACTAAACTATAATATCACAGTGTACCATACCACTCATTTATATATCATACTTCTCTTTATATTGTATCAGTATTTATATTTGACTTATAAAATATTGATATTCAATACATTTATCAAACTATCAGATAATAGTACTTTGGATACAATAATCTATATAAACATCATATATCAACATATATCTTTATATCTATATGTATGAATATATATGTGTACTTTACTTGTGATGACAAATTGCAACATGACTTTGAAATATAATGTGATTATTAATTACCATTCTATAGACAATCACAATATTTATTCTTTAGTTAAAACTTTTCACCAATTATACTAAACATATGTTCCTATATGAATGTGTTATATTATACTTAATCATACATTTTCTAAAGTTTAATCACTTTATTTCCTTTTTAATAAGATATTATTTTATTTTAAACATTCATTTATTAAATATCATTGTGTTCTTTATCTGAGACACAATATTAACCTTTATTCATAAAAACGTATGTGCCTAAAGTTTCCTCTTAACACCTCGTCTCTTCACAGACTCCTGTGACCTTCTTAACCTTTCAGATACCTCCAATACCAAGAATAGAGACAACACTTGTGCCAACACACTCTTGTCTCTGTCTTAAACTTAACTGTATATATTCTTGTGTACTGGCTGTATATGAATACCATATATATGAAATAAGTATATAAACATAAACTTTTCAAAATATGTCACATCCTATAATCAGAAGTGTAAAGAATAAACCAGAGACTATCTCTCTTGATATCCCATATCCTTTGATGATATTATGCTTCTCCTTTCATGAAGATGATTAGCTTATCTCATTTGCATATAAGACATATTTTTCCCAATGTTTGTTTTCCCAATGTTTGTTTTCCCAATGTTTGTAGATGTTGATGTGTGTAAGTGTATGCAAGTGTGTGTGTACATGTAAGAATACATAATGAATAATAATACAATAAATCAATACTGCAATACTGGCTATAGCTAACTAGATTTTCCCACCATAACTAATATATTTATTATCCCATGATCCAATTACCACAATAAACCTTTATTATTTGTCAGGTTTGAACAAATATATTGAAGATTATCTGTATCTTCTCAAAAGCTACTTTTTCCTACAGAATGTTCACCTAAAATAACTTTGCTTTGTAGTGCAGCTGTCACCTTTTCTCTCAGCTCATGTGACTTAAACACTTGGTTTTCCTGTAGGTATAAACATATGAGGTTCCTTTCAATGGATTTCACATATATTTGCTAATTTCCCAATTTAATATAGAGGATCATATAAGATAAAAAATAGAAAGAAATAGAAAAAGAAAATAGAAATAGAAAATAGAAAGAAATAGAAAATAGAAAGAAAATAGACGTCTCTTTGTTGGATATATTTTCCTTTTTTCCTTGTTGGATGCATCCTGATTTTCTTAGGCCTATTTGTGATGTCACAGATCTGTTGTATACACCAGTGGACACATAACACACATAACACTTATACTGACCAGCCCATCAGGGTCACAGGTCACAATGTGTTGCTGTCAATCAACTGACCACATGAACGAACACTTAATTCACAGTAAGAGTTCCATGCCTAGTTGCATGCCTTTAAACAAAATGGATTATAACTTGAAAATCCTAAAAACATGGACTTTACATGAAACTATTGAAAAACATGCTTAAGGTAAGTTAGGACTTATATCACTTTATCATGCATTGTTATTAGTCACACCACGATAATTTGTTTACTCATTAATAGTTAGACACTCCATGCATTCTTTTGGCTATAAGGAAAGAATGATGAATGAATGGACATCACTGATTGAACTTCTGCATTTTTCCATATATCTATATCTGAAGAGAAAAATAGATAAACTTTGGCAAAAACCAAATTAATACAATATTGATCTTAACCAATGGAAAAGTTTAATAACTTTATGGACTCCTAATACTATTTGATCATATTCATATATTGTACATATATTCATATACATGTCATATATTCATATATTGTATATAACATGCTCCTTCTCTCTCTGCATCTAGAGAGTGGACTATGACGAAAATCTGTCACCACACATGAGACTCTTCTCCTGTGTGTATATATATATACTGTATATAATAATATGATCCATAGTATTATTCACAATAGCATAATTAGGATTATTTATAAACATCATCACATAATCATGTGGATTATACCTGATCATTGGACTTCTCATATAAAAGGGATTTCTCTTTATATAGCCAAATAGTACATAAGTAAATCTCAATAGACAGTCATTCCTTCAGAGATACTTTTAAATTCGACCCCTGACCTTCCTGTCAATCACATCCCACAATAACTCCACCAGGTCATTAGAGAATGCCAAGCTTGCCCTTTTCCTAAAAATATTAGGTAGCTCAAATTCCTCTTGGTTACTGGGAAGATCTGACATTTTGGAGACAACTGGTACATTCCCAGATACATTCTTTTGCAGATACTCAATAGATTTGGCTGGCTGCAATTCTTTAATTTCAGTTAATAATGGAATTTCAATTTGTGGATTTTCTTGCATGGCATATGGTTTATATGCAACATGTAATTTCCTACGTCTCTCATAGATTTTGTCACTTTCCCTCCTATAAATAGGGGACACTTTAACATGATTTGACAGATGTCTCTTAATAGGCTTTGCTTTTTGCTTTGGACATACTCGGTTTACATTTGACATATGTTTCTGATGTCTTCTGGCCATGTCCAATAAACTAGCAGCTTCAAATAAAGTCTTCTTATCTGAGGCACTGGCAAGGGTGACTGCATCCAAGAATTTGAACTTTTTAACAAAACTTTTCACCATAGATGAAGAGTTCACCTTTTGAATGACAGTTTTGTATGTTCTCTCAAATTTAGACATGAATGCATATGTACATTCTTTTCTGCCAATCTTTATCTCATTCAGTATATCAGGTGTTGGCATGCTGTCACCTCTAGTGCACCAGATTATTTTCTTTAATCTCTCCACATCACTGTCTTTTAACCATTCATTTGACTCATTATCATAAGACATTTTTGCAGACAAACGTTCTGTAAAATCAATAGGAAGCCATAATTTAAACAGTTTATTTCTCTGTTCAATATTTAGATCAAATTTCTCTGCATGGCTTTCAAAAATTTCTGAGTTTCTACACACATGGATCTTTACATCATATGTGGGAATGGCTTTACTCAGATTGATCAAATATTCCTGCGATTTTAATTTCAATTTAGTTTCTTGTATCATTTGTTCCTCACCATCTATGGCCATTACTGCCACATGGTGCATTTTATCAACATATTGAGATTTCTCATCTGTCTGAACAGATTTATGCATACTATTACTTAATTTCTTTTCTGTTACCATGTCATTAAAAATCTTTACCAAAGAAGCTATATTCCTAAATACCTGCTTCTCTTTTTTAGCACAAATTCTATTTTCAATCTTAGAATTTGCCTGTTCACATTGTGTATACAAATCTTGCCATACACTTACTAAATTGTCACTAGACACAATTTTAAACTCAACGTTACATTTCTTAGACAATGACTCTAATTTTTCCATACTTTAAAAGTAAAATCTTTACTCACCACTGTAGAAAGCTTCACCTTTAGCTTGTCCTTGGAACAGTTGGTCCCTGTCATCAGAACGTCTCAGTACGTCTGGCACTTGTGGTCCTTCTGTGTTTCCTCACAGGCTTTCCTCACACAGGCTTCCGTATCATATAACACGTACAACAGTCATCTGTATCTCACCAATATAAGTTCTTTTTCGAAGTCTTCCTGAATCTTGCAATTCATACAACTTGCAAAATACTCCTCTCTTCCCCCTTAATTGCAAGTGAACGGAACGAGAAAAACAGGAAAAAAAAACCGACCGTGCTGGCTCGCCACTGTTAAATAGCCATGAATTAACGGAGGAAGGCTGGCTCGCCACTGTTAAATATCTTGTATTTGCCGGTGAGACTTGTGTCCACTGTTAAATATCCGGACCTGGCCTTGTCCACGATAGGAAGAAGTCAGCTTGTTATAAATCAGTGTAGAGGTTTATTAATATCTTGAAGGAAAACACAGGAACAGGGAAAATGTCCAAATAACACAAATATCAGTCAATTGTCAATAGCTTACATCTTCAGAGAAGTTAAATCATCTGGATATCTTGTAGTTACAGCTTGGTTCATGCTTGTCATCTGGTTGGTGGACTTGGGATATTCACGACATCTTGTCCAGGATGACAGAGAGGGATGGCAGACAGACCTGCCATAGATTCCCCATGGATCCCCCTCATGGATGACGACGACGACGTGTGTGTCTGTCACTCATTTATATTCATGAGAGTGGGTGTTACCTTCCATGTTACAGCTATGTAGGGAGATTTCTAAAATGGTGTACTCTAACCGCACCCATGTACCCAAAATACAACAGATATGATGTCAGTAGAGTGTTAACCCCATGTCTGCTAGAGAATATTGTAAATATATAATATTTAACACCCCCCCTCTTTCATCTCCTCTGTATCCCTTCTGTTCTTCTTTTGCCCTTTCCCGCTTCTCCCTCTCCCTATTTCCCTGCTTTCCCTTCTCAAACCCTCCTCATTACCCCTTTCTATCCTTCCTCCACCTCCCTGGCGCTCCTTGGCGGTATCGGTGCCTCTCTCGCATTATTGCTAGTAGAGTGGCCCTGTCCCCGCGCTCCTTGTTCTGTTTTGAGTTTATGGGCCCTTATTTTGTTTTTGGGCCCTCCTTGTTTTGCTGCTGGCTTGTTCATTGCCTCAGATTGTTTTCCCCTTTGTTTATTTTTGTGTTTCTAAATAAAGAATTTATTTTAAAAAATCTAGACATGTCAGGCAAATTCTGAGTTCATATTTGGAATCCGCACACTCATATAAATCACATGATTTTTTCTCCGTAGCAAAATAATTGCGCAACGCAGTATTATATGAACCTCCCACACTCGGATACAAGACTTCTCCCGAGCTGCACCACTTCTCTGGAATGCTTTACCCCAGACAATTAGAGTATCTCCCAATTTTTACAGGTTCAAGCATAAACTAAAGACGCATCTTATCAGACAGGCCGATCACAATGTCTAACGTAAACCCTTCTGTAGTTAGAATCCCTAAAACTAATCCTCCTCTGTTCACGCTCCAGCATTACACACAGGATATGATGCCGTATCTGACAGTAACTGTATATGTCCAGCCACCATCTGCACGTTAAAGGACATGACTGGTGACAGGTCATACAGCTTTATATATGTGTAATGACAGTAACCTCTATCACAAACATGTCTGACCACTGTATAAGCAATGCTACCTCCGATGCCGCCCCTGCTACCTCTTGTGTCACCCCCTCTACCTCCTGCAAGATAAAATGAGAGGGCACCAAGCCGATCCTCATGTATTACCATCATGGTAAAGTGGCCAAATGGTACAGACAGAATGCCTGCTCACCTTAACGGGTTGTAAGGATGTCACAACAACCCATAAGCTTATAGATAACCTACCAATGATTCGGATGGAGAACCAGGGAAGCTGCAATTTCACGTCACAAGAATGTCAAGGAATAAAGTTGAATGGACCAGCCTAATCCAGCGATTCGGTGAGAGGGAACAGCGGTCACCCAGAAATGGACACAAAACTACTTTACTGTTACAGGAAAACACACAACGCATTTCGGGCCCAGCGTGAACCTTTTTAAAGTGCAAATTCTTCCCAGAGTTGGCCAGAACTATGTAGTTCTGTAAAAGTACTTCTGGCCAACTCTGGGAAGAATTTGCACTTGAAAAAGGGTAACGCTAGGCCCGAAACGTGTTGTGTATTTTCTTGTTACAATAAAGAAGTTTTGTATCTGTTCCTGGGTGACCTCTGTATCCTCTCCCCTCTACCTCCTAGATTGTAAGCTCTTGCGAGCAGGGCCCTCAGTCCCATTGTGTGAAATGACTATTTCTTTATAATGTATCTTTTTGTCTGTACTTGAACCCTGCAAATTGTGCAGCGCTGCAGAATATGTTGGCGCTATATAAATAAATTGTATTATTATTATGACACACTACATTCTTATCTATAGTAATAACAGATGATAGGACTGGAGAGGTGATGGACTCTGGACATGTATGTAGTGAGATTTATTAATGTGTCTCCCCATAACCAGGATTACACAGTAGTGAGGAAGACCTCTAGTGGGCGCTGTCAGGCTCATGTGTTTGAAGGATATGGAGGAACTCTGAGCCTAATCCCGGGGCCTCCACCTCACCCCCAGATACAGGAGGAGATCAATGGACAGAAGATCCTAGAACTCACCAACAAGATGCTGGAGCTGCTGACTGGAGAGGTGACACTGCTGGGAATGCTGGGACATTATACAGTAACTGGAGGGGTCGGGGTGATGACTGTATCATTGTGTTGTCAGGTTCCTATAAGGTGTCAGGATGTCGCTGTCTATTTCTCCATGGAGGAGTGGGAGTATTTAGAAGGACACAAGGATCTGTACAAGGAGGTGATGATGGAGGACCACCAGCCCCTCACATCAGCAGGTAATACACATGACTATATACACATGGACTTCCATTATTTGTATGTACAGAATGAATTCAGTCCCTGTCTGTGTTTCCTCCAGGTAGATCCAGTAAGAGGACAACACCGGAGAGATGTCCCAGTCCTCTTCTTCCACAGGATGATCAGGTAGATGGAGATATTCCCTATGATGTGTAGACGGGCTGTGAAGTCCTTGTGGTCAGTCTTGTTGTATCCAGCAGTATTAGATGGTTATATACATGGGCGGTGTCATTGAGCCGCCATCTAATATGTTTCTCCGGCTTCTCACAGACCTGCAGCTACTGTCAGGACATCTTTCATCTTCCTGCGGATTAATGATCTAGAACATTCTCTGTGACTTCCCCATTTGTCCGGTGAATTTTACATTATTTGTTTCACAGATTTTCCATCAGGATAAAGATGTGAGCGACATTAATGCTATATCTATGAGAATAAAGGAAGAGCCCTATGTGAGTGGTGATGAGGAGTGTGAGGAGGACATTCCTACAGGGACCCGCCCAGGTGAGGAGTCACCACTATATAAAGCACAGAAGGGTCACTGATTCTAGTCAGACATTGTTTAGACTATTTGTTGTTCCCCGATTCAGATAAAATACTAATAATACATGAATATAAATGTGATACCGCTATAGGGGGTAATAGATGTAGTATAGAATATAAGGTAAGGACTTGACATCTGTGTGAACGAGGCAAATTTCCTCATCCCCGGCTGTCAGTCCTCGTGAAGGGAAAGAATTTACCAGAATTATATAGCAGATTATTTCAGCTACTGGTAATAATAATCCTCCTGCTCGATCTTCAGGCAGATTCCACCTCAGAGCTCTATGGAAATAAATGGGAGGTGGAAAATCCCGCCTGGCCAGTAAGGAATCTGATGGAGATTCGGGGGCTGATTTGGTAAAGCCTGAACTCTGTCCACACACCAGGACTCCCCGTATCTTAGTGACCTATGAAGCTAGGAGTCCCGGCTTCCTTGTGACTCCACAGACGCATACTACATACTGTATGGGACAGCAGATCCGCGGTGACTTTGGGCTGGGAATCTGTTGTGTGTATGAGGTGTAATACAGTAAGATTTATGGCATCCTAAAGTATTATTCCACATAAGTGGCCATATTTAAGCAGCCATGGATTGTGTTCACCTCTACAGTGACCTAGAGCAGTGGTGGCATCTCCTGCCCCGCTTCATTACTATTCACTATCACTGACCTCCGTCTCGGCACAGAGAATACTAATGAAGTAGGCCGCACTGCTGTCATTTGCTGCCTGTGCTACTGACTTCACTTCTTAACATGGTCTGAATCGTCTCTGGCAGCGGCAGATCGGTGGGGAAAACCTTTTAAGGTTATGTTATTGAAAAATAGTAATATCAGTTTTCTTCTTGTCAGATGACTGTACCAGGAGCTCACAGAGACATCCGATATCTACAGATTATAAAGCAGAGGATTATGGTATCACACAAGATCCATATGAAGAACATGACATTACCTTAGATGTTCCCTCAGCCCAGAGAATTCACAAAGGAGAGAAGCCATATTCATGCCCAGATTGTGGGAAGTGTTTTACTCAGAAATCAGATCTTGTTAAACATCTAAGAACTCACACAGGAGAGAAGCTATATTCATGCCCAGAATGTGGGAAATGTTATACTCAGAAATCAGATCTTGTTAAACATCTAAGAACTCACACAGGAGAGAAGCCATATTCATGCCCAGAATGTGGGAAATGTTATACTCAGAAATCAAGTCTTGTTACACATCAAAAAATTCACACAGGAGAGAAGCCATATTTATGCCGAGAATGTGGGACATGTTTTACTCACAAATCAAATCTTGTTACTCATCAGAAAATTCACACAGGAGAGAAGCCATATTCATGCCCAGAATGTGGGACATGTTTTACTCACAAATCAAATCTTGTTACACATCAGAAAATTCACACAGGAGAGAAGTCCTATTCATGCCCAGAATGTGGGAATTGTTTTACTCACAAATCAAATCTTGTTACACATCAGAAAATTCACACAGGAGAGAAGCCATATTCATGCCCAGAATGTGGGAAATGTTTTACTCGCAAATTAAGTCTTGTTACACATCAGAGATCTCACACAGGAGAGAAGCCATATTCATGCCCATAATTTGAGAAATATTTTGCCTTAAAATCAGACCTTGTTAAACATCTGAGAATTCACACACAATCGTTGATCCTTTTTTATGTAGATTATGAGCTCCATATAGTGCTCACAATGTATATTTTTTTTTTCCTATCAGTATGTCTTTGGAGTATGGGAGGAAATCCACCCAAACACGGGAAAACCATACAAACCTCTTGCAGATGTTGCCCTTGGCAGGATTCCAACCCAGGACTCCAGCACTGCAATGCTAACAACTGAGCCACCGTTGTGCTCCCATCGTTGATCCTTTTGTATCTCTGGCAGTTGTAAATCTGATTGGGATCCCCTAAGATTGTAGAGATTTTGGTAGTAGTCTCGTAAAGATTAAGCTACAGTGTCAGGATAAGACAGAGACTTCCCAGTGTTGTTATTGGAACCTTTTAGTACATTTGCTTTTTTCATATTTAGTGTCTACGAGGCCTTTCACTTTGCTTCTGGCTACAGTAGGTCCTCCAGCGTTTGTGAATCCCTTTATGGGAGAATTCAGGTGTTTGTATGTGAGTAAGATGTTGCCTTGTTGAATGAAACCCCCCGATGACACTCTTTAACGCTTCCCATTGTATCGGGAGAGGGGTCCTGTCATGTACGTGATGGTGATAAAAGTCTGTAATGGCTTGTGACATCACTGCTGTACATGCTGGGTGTTTTGAAGGTTGAGGTTAAGAGTCCATTCCCACAGAAATACTGATTTAGCAATTAAATCCACATTATGATTAAAAGTCTTTGTAACTGAGTCGTTCATGATGTTAAGGATGCTGCCCTCTATAGGGTGGTGTACAGAGTGCACTCTGTTCTCCTAATTCCATCCAGGAGACTAGATTTGCATATTTTTTACCCATAATTCCTAGCGGAGCAGGGATAAGTCTCCGTACTGCCTAAGTAGGCGAACACTCTCCCTAATGTGGACGAGTGCCCCCATACCCCACTCACCTCTAGGCTGATCAGGGATCATCACGGAAAGATGGAGCTCGGTCAGACCACTCGGAAGAATGTATGTTAGTACGAGGGTCTCATGCAAGCAAATGGTGATTGATAAGGAAGTAGTCTAATCTACTGTGAGTGTTGTGGACTTGTGAAAACTAGGTGTAGTCTCTCACCTGGGGATGAAGAGTCCACCAGATGTCGACAAGCCTCATGTCAGTGATCTTAGATTTCAGAGCTTGTAAATGTGACAAAGGGATGGGGAACTTGCTCGACGAGGAATCCATTATTCCATCCATGGTTAAAGAGGACCTTTCACCTCCAGGGGTACAGGGGCTGAATTGAGCCCACTATCGGCTTTGACGTTCTGTGCCTCCGGTGAAGAGCTATCGGTGCCGGTACCGAAGCTCTTCATTGTCAAAAGGGTGTTTCTGACAGTCAGGGACGCTCTTCCTCACAGCAGCGTCTATAGCGCTGTACGGTGAGAGTGGTGAAGATAGACGATTACTGGGGCGTCATGGCTGGATGGTAAGGAACGCCTCCTCTCACAGTACTGAGCAATAGGCACTGCTGTGAGGAAGGGCGTTCCTGACTGACTGTCAGAAACGCCTTTTTGACAGTGAAGAGCTACAGTAGCGGCACTTATAGCTTTTCATCGGGGGCACAGAACGGATTTCTAGCGGTGTATAACACCACATGTGCCCCAGGAGGTGAAAGGTCCTCTTTAAGTTCAGCTTTCTTGCCATGACCACCAGCCCTTCTGCAAACTTAGCTAAGGTACAAAGTAAGGACCGATAGACTTGAGTTTGGTTCTGGTTAGGGAGATTGAAATTAGGGATTGTGAATAATTTCTCATGGATAGGTATTTTTATTATTAAGTATCTACCCTGTGCATCAGAGCACTGGGACATGACCATGGCTTGGAGGGGTTAAGGTAAGCCAACACTAACTCTCTTTGATTTACTGTCAGGGTTGCAGTTGTGGAGCCAGCGAGGGAAATATCTGTTTACTATTGTGGGTACATGGTTCATCTTAAAGTAGATTTCCTGTAGCAGTAGGATGTCAACCCTTAGCTTGTGAATGTGGTAGAGTACCTGGGTCCTCTTCTGTGGCACGTTGAAGCCTCTGCTGTTCAAGGAGCACAACTGAAGTCTGGCCATTCTTCCACGAAAAAGAAAAAATATCCTTGTACCGTGTTAGCCAGTGGATATGAAATGAAAGAAATTTTTTGAGAGAAGTCCTCAGTAGTTGATACCTTTTTTAATGGCTAACTTAAAAAGTTTTTTGATGACATATTGAGCTTTCGAGACTATAGAGGTCTCTTCATCAGGATGGTATAACTGATATATACAGTGCCTACAAGTAATATTCAACCCCCAGGACCACGTCCCGGATATCCGCAGTCGTTACTTCCCTAAGTGGTTCCATAGTGTCAACCCAGTTGCTAAGTCCAAGGGAGTCTCGATTGCTATTCACCGTTCTCTGCAGCATGAGGTTCTGGACACCTGTATCGACCCTGAGGGTAGGTTCCTTTTCTTGAAATTGCGCACCGGTGGTACGATTCTCACCGTGGCTGGTTGCTACCTCCCGAATCAGGGTCAGTTGGCGTATTGTAGGTCCCTTATCCGCAGATTGGCAGACTTTAGTGAGGGGGTCGTGGTTTTGGGTGGTGATTTTAACTTTGTCCTGGACCCTCAGGTTGACTCTTCCCCCCCCCCCCGCGCCCCTCCCACGCTCCCTCGCAATTGCGCCGCTTATTGTCAGCTCTTCATAACTCCCAACTGGTTGATGTTTGGCGCATTCTAAATCCTCAGGGTCGAGATTATACTTATTTCTCCCCGGCTCATAACTCGCATAGTCGCATTGACTTTTTCCTGACTAGCCATCATGCCCTTTCATGGTCCCCGGTGGTCCGCATTGATTCGGTTCTTTGGTTGGACCATGCTCCTGTTCATTTGTCCCTGGACATTCCTGGCCTGTCACGGCGCCCCTTTAACTGGCGCTTGAATGAGGGCCTTTTGAAAGACATCCCATGTAAGGAGGCTGTCGGGGAGACCATTCGGAATTTTTGGCTCGATCATGCTCTTGATCCCACTTCTCTCCCTATGCAATGGGAGGCTATGAAGTGTGTGGTGAGGGGGGTTCTTATCCAACACGGCGCTCGTCTTAAGAGAGAGCGAGCCGCTGGGGTTACCGCCCTTTTAGACCGTATTCATGACCTTGAGCTGTCCCACAAACAGTCTGGCTCCCGTTTAACCTTTACGGAGATTCTTAATGCGAGGGAGGAACTTCGCGCCCTCTTAGACGGGAAATATCTGCGCTTTCGGGACCGCGTTAAGAAGCACTACTATGAGTTTGCTGATAAATGTGGTCGCTCGCTGGCTCGTCGTCTTCGTCCGCGAGATTCCCCTGCGTATGTCCCGTGCCTGCGTACTGGGTCGGGTGGTCTTGTTCATAACCCCACTGATATTGCTGCGGAGTTCCGCTCGTTTTATTCAACCTTGTATGATATTCACGGTCCTTACGCGGACTTGGACCCGTCGGTGCTTCGAGACAAGATCCGACAGTATGTAGCCGACACTGCTCTTCCCTCTCTTTCTAGCTCTGACGCGGAAGCCCTTGAGTCGCCTTTTACGTTAGAGGAAGTCACCGCGGTAATCCAGTCTACACCCGCAGGTAAAGCGCCGGGACCAGACGGGTTCTCTGCTCGCTTTTATAAATGTTTCAGTTCCCTCCTTTCCCCGGATCTGGCGCGGGTGTTTAATAGTGTGGGGGTCTCGTCTCCGTTCTCTGCGCAATCTTTATCTGCCCTGATCACTGTGCTTCCTAAGCCTGGTAAGGACCCTGTATGCCCGGGGAGTTACCGGCCTATTTCCTTAATCAATATTGATGTGAAATTATATTCGAAATTGTTGGCGAATCGCCTCTCTTCCTTCATGCCCGCTTTGGTTCATGGTGATCAGGTCGGCTTCATCCCGGGTCGGGAAGCGCGTGATAACGTTTGCAAAACTGTTCTGGCCATCTCTATAGCCCGCTCCTCTAAGGTTCCTCTTTGTTTGCTTTCGATCGATGCCGAGAAGGCGTTTGATCGCATTCATTGGGGTTTTCTCCGGGAGACCCTTGCACAGATCGGGGTTGGCTCCGGTTTCCTGGGCAAGATTTTGGCTCTTTATGGGAATGCGTCGGCGCGGGTCCGGGTGAACGGAGTGATCTCGGATTTTTTTCCGGTCCGCAATGGTACCCGCCAAGGTTGCCCCCTCTCGCCTTTGCTCTTTGCCTTGGTGATGGAGCATCTGGCGGTGGCGTTGCGTCGTTGCCCCGATGTCCACGGTATACAGTTGGGTTCCCGTATGGTCAAGGCGGCTCTATATGCGGACGATCTTCTGCTGTATGTCTCTGAACCACGGGTTTAGTTTCCGGCTGTCTTACGTGAATTCTCCCGCTTTGGTGCCCTTAGCAATTTTAAGGTCAATTTATCTAAGAGCGAGGCTCTTAATGTCTCTCTTCCCCCTTCTGAGGCTGAGTTCCTGTCTCGGTCTTTTCTGTTTCGGTGGCAACCTTCCTCCTTCAAATACTTGGGGATCCGTATTTCTCCTGATCCTGCTTCCCTGTTCCAACTTAATTATCTCCCGCTTTTGGATACTATTACCTCTGATCTCCGTTCTTATGGAGCTCGTCTCCCCTCTTGGTTTAGTCGCATTCATGCCCTTAAGATGGATGTCCTTCCTCGGTTCCTGTACCTATTCCAGGCCTTGCCCATCCCTCTTCCACGTGCTTTTTTAGCCAGGGTGCAGTCGTTGTTTGGGAAGTTTGTGTGGGGTTCCTCTCGGAGCAGACTGGGGTTCAGTACTCTTGTCCGGCGTAAATATAGGGGTGGCGTTGGTCTCCCGGATGTGCGCCTTTACTATCGTGCCTCGGTCTTGCTTCGTCTGTTCGATTGGCAGTTCCGTCGCCGTGATAAGCAGTGGGTTTCCATCGAATTCGATCTGATTTCGTCTTCCCTTTCCTCTTGGCCATGGATCCCTCCGCACTTTCGTCCTAAATCCTCTGGCCTCTACGTTCTCCCTTCGCATTTTCTGAAAGTTTGGGATCTGGTCTGTTCTTCTGGCCGCTTGGCCCGTGTCCCGGGCCCTTTGACTTCCCTCTTCGACAACCCTATGTTCCCTCCTGGCTGCTCGGTTGACCGGTTCCTCTGTTGGGACCGAGCGGATTCTACTTGTCTTCAGGAAGTGGCAGGTGATTCTCCGCTCCTTCCGTTCGCCCAGCTGTGTAGTTCTTACCCTGACCTGTGCCTCTCGTGGTTGGAGTACGCTCAACTCCAGTCCTTTCTGAAGCAGTTTTCGCTCACTCCTCGCCTCTCTTCTCCTCCTTTAGCCCTTGAATCCTATGTTGGGCGTCAGACCCCCCCCCCCCCCCCCCCCCGTGCCCTTTCGCTACTGTATGATGTTCTCCTCTTGGATGTCACTGCGGAACTCCCTCCCTACGTTGCCGCTTGGAACGCCGACCTTCCTGTGGGTTTGTCATCTGCGGATTGGGACCGGTCCTTTTTGCTGTCTCACAAGCTGGCCCTCCCGTGTAGTGCTCAGGAGAGGAATTATAAGATTCTGTCTCGGTGGTACAGGTGTCCAGTGCTTCTCCATAGGATTTTTCCCGCTGTTCCGGACTTATGTTGGCGCTGTGGCTCCGCTAGGGGTACTATGTTGCACATATGGTGGGACTGTGACGTTCTGCGCCCCTTTTGGGACGCGGTATTTTCTTTGTATTCCAGGGTCTGTGGGAGCTCGGTGACTGTCTCTCCCCAGCTGGCACTTCTGTCGGTTATCCCTGGTAAGCTGTCGGAGATTAAGAAGGACCTCCTGGGGCACTTTCTTGTGGCCGCCAGGACCGTCATCCCTAGACACTGGCGCAGCCCTACCCCTCCCTCCTTGATTGAGTTCCTCCAGGAGTTCCTTCTTATTCAGCGGATGGAGACCTTGGTGGCGGAAGACTCCCCTGACTATTCCAAGTTTGAACTTCGTTGGCGTCCCTGGGTTATGTTCCAGGAGTCGTCTGCCTTCTCTTCTGCCTTTGCTTGAATGTGACATGGCCGTCTGTTTTCTTCTCCTTTTCTTCTTTTGCTTTTGTTGTGGTTCTTTTAGTCTTTGTCTTGTGTTTGTTTGTTTTTTTTTGTCTTTTCCCTTTCCCTTTTGTCTCTTCTCCTTGGGCTATATTTGACTTGTGCGGAGGGGGGTCTTTTTGGCCTCCCTGCCCGCGGACTGTTATGCTTCTTCATTATTGCTCGACTTCATGTTTGTTGTTTGCTCTGTTTTATATTGAAAAATCTTTAATAAAACCCGTTTAAGCATAATATTCAACCCCCTGCAGATTTAGCAGGTTTACACATTCGGAATTAACTTGGCATTGTGACATTTGGACTGTAGATCAGCCTGGAAGTGTGAAATGCACTGCAGCAAAAAAGAATGTTATTTCTTTGTTTATTTTTTTTTTAAATTGTGAAAAATTTATTCAGAGGGTCATTTATTATTCAACCCCTCAAACCACCAGAATTCTGTTTGGTTCCCCTAAAGTATTAAGAAGTAGTTCAGACACAAAGAACAATGAGCTTCACATGTTTGGATTAATTATCTCTTTTTCCAGCCTTTTCTGACTATTTAAGACCCTCCCCAAACTTGTGAACAGCACTCATACATGGTCAACATGGGAAAGACAAAGGAGCATTCCAAGGCCATCAGAGACAAGATCGTGGAGGGTCACAAGGCTGGCAAGGGGTACAAAACCCTTTCCAAGGAGTTGGGCCTACCTGTCTCCACTGTTGGGAGCATCATCCGGAAGTGGAAGGCTTATGGAACTACTGTTAGCCTTCCACGGCCTGGACAGCCTTTGAAAGTTTCCTCCCGTGCTGAGGCCAGGCTTGTCCGAAGAGTCAAGGCTAACCCAAGGACAACAAGGAAGGAGCTCCGGGAAGATCTCATGGCAGTGGGGACATTGGTTTCAGTCAATACCATAAGTAACGTACTCCACCGCAGTGGTCTCCGTTCCAGACGAGCCCGTAAGGTACCTTTACTTTCATAGCGTCATGTCAAGGCTCGTCTACAGTTTGCTCATGATCACTTGGAGGACTCTGAGACAGACTGGTTCAAGGTTCTCTGGTCTGATGAGACCAAGATCGAGGTCTTTGGTGCCAACCACACACGTGACGTTTGGAGACTGGATGGCACTGCATACGACCCCCAAGAATACCATCCCTACAGTCAAGCATGATGGTGGCAGCATCATGCTGTGGGGCTGCTTCTCGGCCAAGGGGCCTGGCCATCTGGTCCGCATCCATGGGAAGATGGATAGCACGGCCTACCTGGAGATTTTGGCCAAGAACCTCCGCTCCTCCATCAAGGATCGATTATTAGCTGTAATTGCAAACAAGGGTTATTCCACAAAATATTAAACCTAGGGGTTGAATAATAATTGACCCACACTTTTATGTTTAAAATTTATTAAAATTTAACTGAGCAACATAACTTTTTGGTTTGTAAGATTTATGCATCTGTTACTAAATCCTGCTCTTGTTTGAAGTTTGAAGGCTCTAACTTATTTGCATCTTATCAAACCTGCTAAATCTGCAGGGGGTTGAATACTACTTGTAGGCACTGTATGTTTTTTTACTGTTTATTTACATTATGTTCTCTTCTCCATCTATTTTGCATCTAACACCCCACTTCTCTGTGTATATATATGCCTACCTTCAGAAATTGTGTTATACCATCCTGATGAAGAGACCTCTATAGAGTCTCGAAAGCTCGATATGTCATCAAAAAACTTTTTAAGTTAGCCATTAAAAAAGGTATCAACTACTGAGGACTTCTCTCAAAAAATTTCTTTCATTTCATATTCTTCCACGGGAAGACAATACTTGTAAGAGGAGAAGAGGAAAAGAAGAGGGGAGGAGAAAGGAAGAGGGTGGGGAGAAGGGGGAGGTTAGATAGCCAAGGCATTTAGTGGTGCATCTTTAATCCTGGGACCTAATTCAGGGAAAGGGTAAAAGCAAAAGTGTTCTATGAATACACCTTAACCCCTTAGTGACCGGCCTGCTTTGGATGTTAATGACCAAGCCAAATTTTTGAAATTTGCCAAATGTGACTTTATCAGTGAATAATTTTGTAACAGTATAGCTCATCCAAGCAATTCTGATTTTGTTTTTTCGTGACATGTTTTTTTACTGAGAAGGTAAAATTAGACTGATATAACTTCTGTAAATTTATTAAAAAACTCACAAATGCTGAAAACTTTGAACACTTCAATTATTCCATTTTCAGCTGCGATCTCACATATGCACAATAATACAGGGCAAAAAGGTTAGTAGTTATATATTTCCAGATGTTCCTTTTGTGTTTCAAGCATATTTAAGTCATTTAGACAATTTACACGTTTATAAGCACTTCTCCCATGTTAAAAAAATGTGCACTTTGTGGCCTTAGTCCTATGTACGCACATACAGGAGGGCCCAAGAGGTAGCGAGTGCCAATTGGATTTCAAAACAGAAATTTTGCTTGCAGATATATTAGCCCCATTGCAGATTCTGACAAGATTTGAGTTACCAAAGTAATTGAAAACCTCCATAAATGACCCCATTTTATAAACTAGACCCCTTAAGGTATTCATTGAGGGGTATAGTGAGTAGTTTGATCCTATAGCCATTTCACAGATTGTACTAACCTTGGGATGTGTAGATCAAAAATTACTAAAATGTTTTTTTATCCCCAAAGTTTTCATTTTCACAAGGGGTTAAAGGAGGATAAGCCCCCCCCCCACAGTTTGTTACACAATTGCTCATGAACACGGCAATACCCCATATGTAGTCATAATCTGCTGTATGGGGACATACAATGGAAAGAGCGCTATTTGGGTTTTGGAGGGCAGATTTTGCTGGAATAGTTTTCAGGTGCCATGTCGCATTTACTGAGCCCCTAAAGTATCAATACAATGGAAACCCCTCAAAAGTGACCCCATTTTTCAAAACTACACCTATCAAGGAATGTATCAATGCATATTATCATTTTGAGCCTAAAAAGGCTTCCCAAAAATGTAATATGCCATTTTGGTGCCCAATACGTTGCACCCACTTTGTGTTGTCAGAGACCTGCATTCCTAAAACTATTAAATGGGCCATCCCGAGGGGCAAAAAATTATATATGTGGGTGTAAACTGCTGCTTGTGCTCACAGCAGGGCTCAGAAGGGAAGGACCGCCACACTTTTTAGCATTTGGGGTGCAGATTTAGAGGGTTTTTCTGGGCGAAATGTTATTTTTACAGAGCCCTGGAGGTAACAATTTTAGGGTCACTGCTAATGTGACATGGTGTCTAAATACCAACAATCTAAATCTGCACTCCAAAAAGCACATAGCGCTCCTTCACATCTGCGCCCTGCTGTGTACCCAAATGGCGGTGTATGCCCACATGTATGACACTGGTGTACCCCAGATAACGTACTTACGTGCCATATGTGGGTAGAAACGGCTGTTTGGGCACAGCCTGACCTAGAGGGGAAGGAGCACTATTTTGGATCACAGTTTGGTTTTTGGACATAATGCCACTTTTGCAAAGCCCTTGAATTGCCAATAAAGTGGAATCCGCAGACATGTCACCCCATTTTGGACACTTCCCCACTGATGGCGTAGCGAGCATTTATAACCCTTGAGTGTTGCATTTATTTGGTTTCCAGAAATGAATGCGCAGCTGATAATGAGAAGTTTAAAAATGAAATTTTTCCAGAGATTCGCCATTTCAGTGCCCGATATGTTTTGCCCAACTTATGTCAGCAGAGACACTCCAAAAACTGGTAAGTGGGTATCCTGGGCACAACAGCTTTTAGAGCGTTCATCTCTGATACAAGTCGGGCACAACATATTACACACTGAAATGACGTATTCCTGGAAAAATGGTCATTTTCACCTCTCACAGACAGCTTTGTATTCATTTATGGATAATAAGTTATAGCAACACTTGGGGGTTAAAAATGATCTCTGTATCCCTGGAGAAATCCTTCAGGGGTGCAGTTTCCAAAATAAGGTCACATATCAGGGGATTCTACTTTACTGTCGATTCCGCTCTGCAAAAGTGTCATGGCATCCAAAAACCAAAGCGTCTGTGCTCTAAAAACCCAATAACCCTTCTTCCCTTCTGTGTCCGGCTGTGCCCTAATATCAGTTTATACCACATACGACATTACGTACTGTTGCGGGATTAGCTCAAGGATCGTCGTCTTCTCAGCTAGACAAGCACTTTTTGGCACAAAAATGAACATCCAATCCAGCCAAGTATGGTGCAACTGGCCGCAACCAGTTTTATTAGGAATTTTCCAGGCAAAACAAAACAATACAAGTTAAAATCCTAGCCGTCCGCCTTCTACCGTCAACAACAGGTTTCCTAACTATGAGAGCTGGACCTTCTGCGCAGCTCCCTAAATACAGCAGAGTACTCACACTTGGTTTCCCAGGAGCAGAGAGAGCCGTATACCTGTGGGCTGTCTGCCCTTTTATACACATACTTCAGGATAGCAAGAATTTAACCCCACATATCCCAAAACCTGGAGTGGCTGAATGGAGTAGAGACACCAATACACCCTGTTCCAGCAGCCAGACCTTTACCAGGGTTTTGGTAAGACCCACCAGCCAGGAGCGCAGCTTTTCTCAGCTAAATCTAGATTGTGTATGAAAGGAACCTGGAAGAAATGTATACTCCTTCTACCACTTTACCCCTGGTCCTGTCACAGTACGGTATCCTGGCTACCCCAGTGTCATACATGTGAGGCATAAATTACAGTTTGGGCACACAGCAGGGCGCAGAAGGGAAGGGGCGCGATGCGGCTTTTGAGGTACAGATCCTGTAAGGTATTAGAAAAGTGGATTCCCCAAAGGAGTGACCCCATTTTGAAAACCGCACCCCTCAAAGAATTTATCAGGGGGTGTAGTGAGTATTAGTATCCCAGACGTGACTGCACAGCGGATGGTGAATATGTAAACTGTGCCAGGTACATTAGGAACACCAAATTCCCTTCTATGTCCCAGTAGCTCCTATGATTGGGGGAGTCACTTTGGGGGTCACTTCTGGTGTCATTTCCCTCATAAGCTGTAAATCTGGGGTGTCCCCTGATATCCGCTTGCACAGCTTATATATTCCCTTCCTGCCGCAGCCAGTTGTGTTCTAATGATTTGGCGATTTTGGGTATTTTTTGTCCTCACATTACTAGATGCTATATTTTCTTTATTTTTCTGGTGACGCGGCCATATAAGGGCTTGTTGTTTGCGGGATTCGATGCATTTTGTAATGACACCATTTTATTTTATTAACTCTGTTTTGCTGGATTTTAAAAAAAATAAAGAAATTCTGGCATTGCGTTTTCCCTTTTTAAAATTTGGCAGAACGATTGCACAAACCGTTGGATGTGTAATCCACAAGGTTAAATAAAAACAGCTCCAGGGCAACAGGGTGGCTCAGTGGTTAGCACTTCAGCCTTGCAGTGCTGGAGTCCTGGGTTTCAATCCCACCAGGAACAACATCTGCAAGGAGTTTGTATGTTCTCCCCGTGTGTGCATGGATTTCCTCACATTCTACAAAGACATAATTAAATAAAAAAAAATAATAATGTACATTGTGATCCCTATATGGGGATCACAATCTACATTGAAAAAAAACAAACAAAAAACCCCAGCGCCGATAGGGGTTAAGGAGTGGGTGTTAGTGGTTAGATACAGCTTACACCCACTCAATTACGTCGACACTGACAGGGAAAACCTTCCTGACTGCTCGACATAATTTTGCGTTGGTAACTAGTTCCACGGTGCGGTTTCATATTCCGGACTTAATGAATCTAGACGTGCCTGCAGGAAAAACCTTATATCTGTTTCTGTTCAGGGAATAATGATACAAAGAAATGGGTGTAAAAAATAGCTCAGCCCAGATAGGGTTAATTGTATGAAGTGGAGCATGTAATCGATACAGTATGCTATATCGGGGCATGATACCGAAAAGTCCGGTGTATACAGATTATGACAGTATGAATATGAGGGCTATTTGGCCGAGCTTAGGTTCATCCTGATGCTGGATAAGAGATCTGTAACAATAAGGAAATTAGTTTTGATAGTTTTTCAGAGTAGCATTGATAATAGATGTATCCATCTCTACTACCCCGGAGGCTACACGGAGGCGAGGAGTTTTTTGGCTGTATTGTATTAATGCTCCAATCCAATGAGTCGTTCATAGTATTGCACGATCCACTAACGGTTAAAATTAAAACTAGTATATTGACATGACCTACCTTAGATACTCACCACTTGTCCCACGGTTTTCATCTTTTGTGCTTTGGTTCCGTCCGTCCATCAGGAATGTAGCCAGCATCTCTCTTAACATAGCGCAGATGCGCTTTTGCTATACTATATTGGCCCATGTACGACGTGGCCCCGCCTCCAAGAGGCCAGTCCACATTACACTGTGGACTGGTGGAATAGCTGTATGGGCGTGTCGAATGGGTGGAGCTGGGACGGCCTCAACACTATTTAAAGCCCGTCCCTACAACGCTCAGTGTCATACCTACACAAGTACTGGGGTCTACCACTGAGGCCCCAGGAAGTGCGGTTTTCACCGCAATACATCGTTTCTCTAGCAATAATCATCCTCCTGATGAGCCATAGCGGCGAAACGCGTAGAGGAAGCCAACTATCATGTTAAGTTATCGCTGCAGTAATAGGCAGGGCACCAGAGTATAGAAATGACTATACAGCTGAGTATATAGTGTGGTTACTTGGGGGAGTCATAAGATTAGCTATAGGTTGACCTGACTTATTATCTAACCCTAGTCTCCACTACTCACTATACACAATTGTATATACATATATACCTGCCTATTTACAATAAGAATCATTATTTAGTTGCTAGATAAGAGTTTTGCTGGGAAACCATCTATTGTTATGCCGTTCATTAAAACTCCCCTAACAAACAATATATTGGAAGGGAGTGACACAGAAAGATACGGACGGTACCACCTAGCAATACATGGTGATTGTACCAACCATAAAATAGTATCAGTCATTTGTTTTTAGTCACCTTATTCACTTTATTTATTTTGGAATGATCACTGGGTGTAGATTTTTAACTATAGCCAATAAAAGTTAGGTTTTATTATTTTTGTGTCTAAAATGGAGTACCCTTGTGTGATTAGATGTCAAGGATAAATTAAAAATTAACTCCTAAACTAAACTCTCTCTCCCTGCCTAACTTCTAATTTAATTCAATTTAAAAAAAAATCTATAATTACCCAAATCCCTGGAGCAGTCATGTGACCACTCCAGGGACACTTTCTGATAATCAGGAACGGCACCTCCCCCTCTTCCTGTCTTCTGGTAGAGGGCGGAATAGCTTAGCCAGGGAGACATGAGGGAGGGTGGGAGACATGAGGGAGGGTGGGAGACATGAGGGAGGGTGGGCGGAGCTAGAAATGGGTGGGGTTCGCTATTCTAAACAGAGACATGGGAGGGTAGGAGGGGTTAGTAATGGGCGGCATCGCTATTCTAATGAGAGATAGGGAGGGGGAGTTTAGGAGTGAGGGGGTACTGCGTGAGAGGGAGTTAGTGCAGCAGCTTCACAGGAAAACTGCACAGCAGGAAGGTACAGCATATAAACAATTACAGAGGATGCAGCTGCAACCAGAGACACACAGAAATCACTCCAAAGCCTGCTAAAAGTATACAGGTGCACTTCTTCACCCATTACCAGCACTCTCAGACCTTTATAAAAAATAAGAAAAGTTCTACCTGGAAAACCCCTTTAACTAAAATGCAAAGAATCACACTGTGGCCCAAGGCTACTATTTTTCCTTTGCCACAACCTAGAGGAGATGGGCAGTGGGGCAACCTGTCCTCCCAACTTTCCACATGATTCAGCACATAAACAAACCAAATGGGATTCATATCTAAAACACAGCACAAAATCTTTCCATGGTTCATTCTTCATATAGGGATACTTCATATACCGGGTTCTTAAAAAGATCAGAGGATTTACTCTTCATACAGCTCACCCGACATATAGAGAGCACAAGACAAGAGGAGAGCAGAAAGTGGCCGTGATAAGGCTCCGTAACTTGCAGCTGCATTTTGGACAAATTTTCATCTTTCTTCCTTGTCAGGTCGCCCCCCTGTCCACTTATACGGGTGAATAGCAAATCTCCTCCGGCCCCAATTTATTCGAGCGCAATCTGCTCCAAGTATCGCCGTACTGAAATCCAAATTAGTATAAAATGTTTTATGAGCCAGTTCAGAGAAATACACACAGTCACCGGGTGCAAGTATGTGGCCAATATGGATTCTGGGCTATAATGGAGGATAGTGAGGTTTCCCTACATTGTAGGTGCGGTTATACATTGCAGAGACAAAGAGAAGCTGCGATTAGTATAATTATCGGAACATCACTGGGTATAAAGCGGTTACATAAGTGGTAGCAAATAACTATTAGATAAGGAAGAAAGAAGAAGTTTCATCCCATTACAGAGAAGAGCAAAGGGGCGGGAAGAGCTGTGGGAGAAAGGAAGGTCAGGATGGAGACGACACAAGCTGCAGCCCTCACAATACTGTATAGTGGCAGAATGTGGAGGCCAAACTGTATGGGGTCCTCCTCTCTCTCCTCCATGTCCCCCCCTCTCTCCTCCGTGTCCCCCCTCTCTCCTCCACGTCCCCCCTCTCTCCTCCACGTCCCCCCTCTCTCCTCCACGTCCTCCTCTCTCTCCTCCACGTCCTCCTCTCTCTCCTCCACGTCCTCCTCTCTCTCCTCCACGTCCTCCTCTCTCTCCTCCACGTCCTCCTCTCTGTTGCAGATATATATATATATTTTTTTTTAACAACAGAACCTCTTAGCTGTAGAACACTACAGCGAGGTCCACAGGCCAAATGGTGGGGGGCTGTATGTCCTGAACTCAAATGTGAACTACTGCAAAGACACAGCAGCGCGGTACTTAATGTGAACAGCTGCAAAGACACTGCAGCCTGAACTCAAAGTGAAACTGTGAGTACTGTGCGACACTCCATGTGAACAAGGTGCAACTAAAACCCTTCCAGTTTAGCTCACTGGCCAGGTGCACCAGTACAAGTGAAACACACCACTGTTGCCAAGGGGTTAACACTCACCCCAGGCCAGCAAACACACACCCTTACCCCTGCGACAGCTAGGGGCCACCCACAGAAGTTTAGAACATTCTCCTGCACACAGCTTGGAGCCATACATGAAGTCAGACAATAACACATAGGCTATCTCAGAGACCATACCTGCTGCAGATCTACAAGCTGGAACGGCGTCTACCGCTCCTAGCCCTGGTGTAGATCTAACGGTTCAGGGTATACAGGCCCTACCTAACAGCACCCAGGAGAAGGCAGAGGAACCCCATAGAGAGGCCTAGTCAGACAACCAGCCTGAGTACTGGAGCCTATCCCTGCAAACTACTGTCATTCACTACATGGACTTAGAAGAGATTTTAGTCAAAGTGTGAGGCCCCCAGCGGGCGTCGGCTCACACTATTTAAAAGGAAGTCCCCCGCTCAACAGGGGCGATGACCATGACCTCACCGCTCATGCTCAGTAGGGGAGAAATGGCACTTAGATTGTGAGCAACTCCAATACGTCTGAACTTTCTGAGTAAGGTGAATGCTGGACGGTTAGACTGACCAGCAGGTGGCGCTCTGCACTATGATAGTAACCTGCAGGACCCAATCCTAACACTCTATCTCCTCCATGTCCCCCTCTCTCTCCTCCATGTCTCCCCCATCTCTCTCCTCCATGTCCCTCTCTCTCCTCCATGTCTCCCCATCTCTCTCCTCCATGTCCCTCTCTCTCCTCCATGTCTCCCCATCTCTCTCCTCCATGTCTCCCATCTCTCTCCTCCATGTCCCTCACTCTCCTCCATGTCCCCCTCTCTCTCCTCCATGTCTCCCCCCTCTCTCTCCTCCATGTCTCCTCATCTCTCTCCCTCCATGTCCCTCTCTCTCCTCCATGTCCCCCTCTCTCTCCTCATGTCTCCCCCTCTCTCTCCTCCATGTCTCCCCCTCTCTCTCCTCCATGTCCCTCTCTCTCCTCCGTGTCCCCCCCTCTCTCCTCCGTGTCCCCCCCTCTCTCCTCCGTGTCCCCCCCTCTCTCCTCCGTGTCTGCCCCCTCTCTCCTTCCGTGTCCCCCTCTCTCTCCTCCGTGTCCCCCCCTCTCCTCCGTGTCCCCCCTCCGTGTCCCTCTCTCCTCCGTGTCCCCCCCTCTCTCCTCCGTGTCCCCCCCTCTCTCCTCGTGTCCCCCCTCTCTCCTCCGTGTCCCCCTCTCTCTCCTCCGTGTCCCCCCCTCTCTCCTCCGTGTCCCCCCTCTCTCTCCTCCGTGTCCCCCTCTCTCTCCTCCGTGTCCCCCTCTCTCTCCTCCGTGTCCCCCCCTCTCTCCTCCGTGTCCCCCCCTCTCTCCTCCGTGTCCCCCCCTCTCTCCTCCGTGTCCCCCCTCTCTCCTCCGTGTCCCCCCCTCTCTCCTCCGTGTCCCCCCCTCTCTCCTCCGTGTCCCCCCCTATCTCCTCCGTGTCCCCCCCTCTCTCCCTCCGTGTCCCCCCCTCTCTCCTCCGTGTCCCCCCTCTCTCCTCCGTGTCCCCCCCTCCGTGTCCCTCTCTCCTCCGTGTCCCCCCCCTCTCTCCTCCGTGTCCCCCCTCTCTCCTCCGTGTCCCCCCCTCCCCTTCCTCCGTGTCCCCCCTCCCTCCGCTGTCCCCCCCCTCCCTCCTCCGTGTCCCCCCCCTCA